>NC_080832.1:148398292-148516288 GCF_030435755.1 Ochotona princeps | reverse complement strand
ACTGAACTTGTCTTTGGCCGTGGAGTTTTGAGCACCTTGAGTGAGGAGCTCCATGTTAGATCTGTGTGGGTGCTGAAGCTGCTTGATTCCATCCCACTGGGCTCAATGGGCATGCGACCGGAAGTGACCCAACAGGGTTTTCTAGATAGCTGCCAGGACAGCTGATGGTATGTGAAGTTCATGAGGCAGGTGGAGTTGTTTTGGCAGCGGAAGAGCTGTGCTGCTACTTCGGGCAGTTTGCATTCACCAGCACACTCCCTTCCCTAGGTGTCATATCCACTTTCAGAGATATTTGCTGCCAGAGCACTTGGTTTCCATGGCAGCGGGAAATGGCTTGGGCACTGAACTTGTCTTTGGCTGTGGAGTTTTGAGCGCCTTGAGTGAGGAGCTCCATGTTTGATCTGTGTGGGTGCTGAAGCTGCTTGATTCTATCCCACTGGGCTCAATGGGCATGGGACCGGAAGTGAGCCAACAGGGTTTCCTAGATAGCTGCCAGGACAGCTGATGGTATGTGAAGTTCATGAGGCAGGTGGAGTTGTTTTGGCAGTGGAAGAGCTGTGCTGCTGCTTCGGGCAGTTGCCATTCACCAGCACACTCCCTTCCCTAGGTGTCATATCCACTTTCAGACATATGTGCTGCCAGAGCACTTGGTTTCCATGGCAGCGGGAAATGGCTTGGGCACTGAACTTGTCTTTGGCCGTGACGTTTTGAGCACCTTGAGTGAGGAGTTACATGTTAGTTTTGTGTGGGTGCTGAAGCTGCTTGATTCCATCCCACTGGGCTCAAAGAGCATGGGACCGGAAGTGACCCAACAGGGTTTCCTAGATAGGTGCCAGGACAGCTGATGGTATGTGAAGCTCATGAGGCAGGTGGAGTTGTTTTGGCAGTGGAAGAGCTGTGCTGCTGCTTCGGGCAGTTGCCATTCACCACCACACTCCCTTCCCTAAGTCTCATATACACTTTCAGACACATGTGCTGCCAGAGCACTTGGTTTCCATGGCAGCGGGAAATGGCTTCGGCACTGAACTTGTCTTTGGCTGTGGAGTTTTGAGCGCCTTGAGTGAGGAGCTCCATGTTAGATTTGTTTGGGTGCTGAAGCTGCTTGATTCCATCCCACTGGGCTCAATGGGCATGGGACCGGAAGTGACCCAACAGGGTTTCCTAGATAGGTGCCAGGACAGCTGATGGTATGTGAAGTTCATGAGGTAGGTGGAGTTGTTTTGGCAGTGGAAGAGCTGTGCTGCTGCTTCGGGCAGTTGCCATTCACCAACACACTCCCTTCCCTAGGTGTCATATCCACTTTCAGACATATGTGCTGCCAGAGCACTTGGTTTCCATGGCAGCGGGAAATGGCTTTGGCACTGAACTTGTCTTTGGCCATGTAGTTTTGAGCGCCTTGAGTGAGGAGCTCCATGTTAGATCTGTGCGGGTGCTGAAGCTGCTTGATTCCATCCCACTGGGCTCAATGGGCATGGGACCGGAAGTGACCCAACAGGGTTTTCTAGATAGCTGCCAGGACAGCTGATGGTATGTGAAGTTCATGAGGCAGGTGGAGTTGTTTTGGCAGCGGAAGAGCTGTGCTGCTACTTCGGGCAGTTTGCATTCACCAGCACACTCCCTTCCCTAGGTGTCATATCCACTTTCAGACATATGTGCTGCCAGAGCACTTGGTTTCCATGGCAGCGGGAAATGGCTTCGGCACTGAACTTGTCTTTGGCTGTGGAGTTTTGAGCGCCTTGAGTGAGGAGCTCCATGTTAGTTTTGTGTGGGTGCTGAAGCTGCTTGATTCCATCCCACTGGGCTCAATGGGCATGGGACCGGAAGTGACCCAACAGGGTTTCCTAGAGAGCTGTCAGGACAGCTGATGGTATGTGAAGTGCATGAGGCAGGTGGAGTTGTTTTGGCACTGGAAGAGCTGTGCTGCTGCTTCGGGCAGTTGACATTCACCACCAGACTCCCTTCCCTAGGTGTCATATCCACTTTCAGAGATATGTGCTGCCAGAGCACTTGGTTTCCATGGCAGCGGGAAATGGCTTTGGCACTGAACTTGTCTTTGGCCGTGGAGTTTTGAGCGCCTTGAGTGAGGAGCTCCATGTTAGATTTGTGTGGGTGCTGAAGCTGCTTAATTCCATCCCACTGGGCTCAATGGGCATGGGACCGGAAGTGACCCAACAGGGTTTCCTAGAGAGCTGCCAGGACAGCTGATGGTATGTGAAATGCATGAGGCAGGTGGAGTTGTTTTGGCAGTGGAAGAGCTGTGCTGCTGCTTCGGGCAGTTGCCATTCACCACCAGACTCCCTTCCCTAGGTGTCATATCCACTTTCAGAGATATGTGCTGCCAGAGCACTTGGTTTCCATGGCAGCGGGAAATGGCTTTGGCACTGAACTTGTCTTTGGCCGTGGAGTTTTGAGCACCTTGAGTGAGGAGCTCCATGTTAGTTTTGTGTGGGTGCTGAAGCTGCTTGATTCCATCCCACTGGGCTCAATGGGCATGGGACCGGAAGTGACCCAACAGGGTTTCCTAGATAGCTGCCAGGACAGCTGATGGTATGTGAAGTTCATGAGGCAGGTGGAGTTGTTTTGGCAGTGGAAGAGCTGTGCTGCTGCTTCGGGCAGTTGCCATTCACCAGCACACTCCCTTCCCTAGGTGTCATATCCACTTTCAGACATATGTGCTGCCAGAGCACTTGGTTTCCATGGCAGCGGGAAATGGCTTGGGCACTGAACTTGTCTTTGGCCGTGGAGTTTCGAGCGCCTTGAGTGAGGAGCTCCATGTTCGTTTTGTGTGGGTGCTGAAGCTGCTTAATTCCATCCCACTGGGCTCAATGGGCATGGGACCGGAAGTGACCCAACAGGGTTTTCTAGATACCTGCCAGGACAGCTGATGGTATGTGAAATGCATGAGGCAGGTGGAGTTGTTTTGGCACTGGAAGAGCTGTGCTGCTGCTTCGGGCAGTTGCCATTCACCAGCACACTCCCTTTCCTAGGTGTCATATCCACTTTCAGACATATGTGCTGCCAGAGCACTTGGTTTCCATGGCAGCGGGAAATGGCTTGGGCACTGAACTTGTCTTTGGCTGTGGAGTTTTGAGCGCCTTGACTGAGAAGCTCCATGTTCGTTTTGCGTGGGTGCTGAAGCTGCTTGATTCCATCCCACTGGGCTCAATGGGCATGGGACCGGAAGTGACCCAACAGGGTTTTCTAGAGAGCTGCCAGGACAGCTGATGGTATGTGAAGTTCATGAGGCAGGTGGAGTTGTTTTGGCAGTGGAAGAGCTGTGCTGCTGCTTCAGGCAGTTGCCTTTCACCAGCACACTCCCTTCCCTAGGTGTCATATCCACTTTCAGACATATGTGCTGCCAGAGCACTTGGTTTCCATGGCAGCGGGAAATGCCTTGGGCACTGAACTTGTCTTTGGCCATGGAGTTTTGAGCGCCTTGACTGAGGAGCTCCATGTTCGTTTTGTGTGGGTGCTGAAGCTGCTTGATTCCATCCCACTGGGCTCAATGGGCATGGGACCGGAAGTGACCCAACAGGGTTTCCTAGATAGCTGCCAGGACAGCTGATGGTATGTGAAGCTCATGAGGCAGGTGGAGTTGTTTTGGCAGTGGAAGAGCTGTGCTGCTGCTTCGGGCAGTTGCCATTCACCAGCACACTCCCTTTCCTAGGTGTCATATCCACTTTCAGACATATGTGCTGCCAGAGCACTTGGTTTCCATGGCAGCGGGAAATGGCTTGGGCACTGAACTTGTCTTTGGCCGTGACGTTTTGAGCGCCTTGAGTGAGGAGCTCCATGTTAGATCTGTGTGGGTGCTGAAGCTGCTTGATTCCATCCCACTGGGCTCAATGGGCATGGGACCGGAAGTGACCCAACAGGGTTTCCTAGATACCTGCCAGGACAGCTGATGGTATGTGAAATGCATGAGGCAGGTGGAGTTGTTTTGGCACTGGAAGAGCTGTGCTGCTGCTTCGGGCAGTTGCCATTCACCAGCACACTCCCTTCCCTAGGTGTCATATCCACTTTCAGAGATATGTGCTGCCAGAGCACTTGGTTTCCATGGCAGCGGGAAATGGCTTGGGCACTGAACTTGTCTTTGGCCATGTAGTTTTGAGCGCCTTGAGTGAGGAGCTCCATGTTAGATCTGTGCGGGTGCTGAAGCTGCTTGATTCCATCCCACTGGGCTCAATGGGCATGGGACCGGAAGTGACCCAACAGGGTTTTCTAGATAGCTGCCAGGACAGCTGATGGTATGTGAAGTTCATGAGGCAGGTGGAGTTGTTTTGGCAGCGGAAGAGCTGTGCTGCTACTTCGGGCAGTTTGCATTCACCAGCACACTCCCTTCCCTAGGTGTCATATCCACTTTCAGACATATGTGCTGCCAGAGCACTTGGTTTCCATGGCAGCGGGAAATGGCTTGGGCACTGAACTTGTCTTTGGCTGTGGAGTTTTGAGCGCCTTGAGTGAGGAGCTCCATGTTAGTTTTGTGTGGGTGCTGAAGCTGCTTGATTCCATCCCACTGGGCTCAATGGGCATGGGACCGGAAGTGACCCAACAGGGTTTCCTAGAGAGCTGCCAGGACAGCTGATGGTATGTGAAGTGCATGAGGCAGGTGGAGTTGTTTTGGCACTGGAAGAGCTGTGCTGCTGCTTCGGGCAGTTGACATTCACCACCAGACTCCCTTCCCTAGGTGTCATATCCACTTTCAGAGATATGTGCTGCCAGAGCACTTGGTTTCCATGGCAGCGGGAAATGGCTTTGGCACTGAACTTGTCTTTGGCCGTGGAGTTTTGAGCGCCTTGAGTGAGGAGCTCCATGTTCGTTTTGTGTGGGTGCTGAAGCTGCTTAATTCCATCCCACTGGGCTGAATGGGCATGGGACCGGAAGTGACCCAACAGGGTTTCCTAGAGAGCTGCCAGGACAGCTGATGGTATGTGAAATGCATGAGGCAGGTGGAGTTGTTTTGGCAGTGGAAGAGCTGTGCTGCTGCTTCGGGCAGTTGCCATTCACCACCAGACTCCCTTCCCTAGGTGTCATATCCACTTTCAGAGATATGTGCTGCCAGAGCACTTGGTTTCCATGGCAGCGGGAAATGGCTTTGGCACTGAACTTGTCTTTGGCCGTGGAGTTTTGAGCACCTTGAGTGAGGAGCTCCATGTTAGTTTTGTGTGGGTGCTGAAGCTGCTTGATTCCATCCCACTGGGCTCAATGGGCATGGGACCGGAAGTGACCCAACAGGGTTTCCTAGATAGCTGCCAGGACAGCTGATGGTATGTGAAGTTCATGAGGCAGGTGGAGTTGTTTTGGCAGTGGAAGAGCTGTGCTGCTGCTTCGGGCAGTTGCCATTCACCAGCACACTCCCTTCCCTAGGTGTCATATCCACTTTCAGACATATGTGCTGCCAGAGCACTTGGTTTCCATGGCAGCGGGAAATGGCTTGGGCACTGAACTTGTCTTTGGCCGTGGAGTTTTGAGCGCCTTGAGTGAGGAGCTCCATGTTCGTTTTGTGTGGGTGCTGAAGCTGCTTAATTCCATCCCACTGGGCTCAATGGGCATGGGACCGGAAGTGACCCAACAGGGTTTCCTAGATACCTGCCAGGACAGCTGATGGTATGTGAAATGCATGAGGCAGGTGGAGTTGTTTTGGCACTGGAAGAGCTGTGCTGCTGCTTCGGGCAGTTGCCATTCACCAGCACACTCCCTTTCATAGGTGTCATATCCACTTTCAGACATATGTGCTGCCAGAGCACTTGGTTTCCATGGCAGCGGGAAATGGCTTGGGCACTGAACTTGTCTTTGGCTGTGGAGTTTTGAGCGCCTTGACTGAGAAGCTCCATGTTCGTTTTGCGTGGGTGCTGAAGCTGCTTGATTCCATCCCACTGGGCTCAATGTGCATGGGACCGGAAGTGACCCAACAGGGTTTTCTAGAGAGCTGCCAGGACAGCTGATGGTATGTGAAGTTCATGAGGCAGGTGGAGTTGTTTTGGCAGTGGAAGAGCTGTGCTGCTGCTTCAGGCAGTTGCCTTTCACCAGCACACTCCCTTCCCTAGGTGTCATATCCACTTTCAGACATATGTGCTGCCAGAGCACTTGGTTTCCATGGCAGCGGGAAATGCCTTGGGCACTGAACTTGTCTTTGGCCGTGGAGTTTTGAGCGCCTTGAGTGAGGAGCTCCATGTTCGTTTTGTGTGGGTGCTGAAGCTGCTTGATTCCATCCCACTGGGCTCAATGGGCATGGGACCGGAAGTGACCCAACAGGGTTTCCTAGATAGCTGCCAGGACAGCTGATGGTATGTGAAGCTCATGAGGCAGGTGGAGTTGTTTTGGCAGTGGAAGAGCTGTGCTGCTGCTTCGGGCAGTTGCCATTCACCAGCACACTCCCTTTCCTAGGTGTCATATCCACTTTCAGACATATGTGCTGCCAGAGCACTTGGTTTCCATGGCAGCGGGAAATGCCTTGGGCACTGAACTTGTCTTTGGCCGTGACGTTTTGAGCGCCTTGAGTGAGGAGCTCCATGTTAGATCTGTGTGGGTGCTGAAGCTGCTTGATTCCATCCCACTGGGCTCAATGGGCATGGGACCGGAAGTGACCCAACAGGGTTTCCTAGATAGCTGCCAGGACAGCTGATGGTATGTGAAGTTCATGAGGCTGGTGGAGTTGTTTTGGCAGTGGAAGAGCTGTGCTGCTGCTTCGGGCAGTTGCCATTCACCAGCACACTCCCTTCCCTATGTGTCATATCCACTTTCAGACATATGTGCTGCCAGAGCACTTGGTTTCCATGGCAGCGGGAAATGGCTTGGGCACTGAACTTGTCTTTGGCTGTGGAGTTTTGAGCGCCTTGAGTGAGGAGCTCCATGTTAGTTTTGTGTGGGTGCTGAAGCTGCTTGATTCCATCCCACTGGGCTCAATGGGCATGGGACCGGAAGTGACCCAACAGGGTTTCCTAGATAGGTGCCAGGACAGCTGATGGTATGGGAAGTTCATGAGGCAGGTGGAGTTGTTTTGGCAGTGGAAGAGCTGTGCTGCTGCTTCGGGCAGTTGCCATTCACCAACACACTCCCTTCCCTAGGTGTCATATCCACTTTCAGACATATGTGCTGCCAGAGCACTTGGTTTCCATGGCAGCGGGAAATGGCTTGGGCACTGAACTTGTCTTTGGCCGTGGAGTTTTGAGCGCCTTGAGTGAGGAGCTCCATGTTCGTTTTGTGTGGGTGCTGAAGCTGCTTAATTCCATCCCACTGGGCTCAATGGGCATGGGACCGGAAGTGACCCAACAGGGTTTCCTAGATAGCTGCCAGGACAGCTGATGGTATGTGAAATGCATGAGGCAGGTTGAGTTGTTTTGGCACTGGAAGAGCTGTGCTGCTGCTTCGGGCAGTTGCCATTCACCAGCACACTCCCTTCCCTAGGTGTCATATCCACTTTCAGACATATGTGCTGCCAGAGCACTTGGTTTCCATGGCAGCGGGAAATGGCCTGGGCACTGAACTTGTCTTTGGCCGTGGAGTTTTGACCGCCTTGAGTGAGGAGCTCCATGTTAGTTTTGTGTGGGTGCTGAAGCTGCTTGATTCCATCCCACTGGGCTCAATGGGCGTGGGACCGGAAGTGACCCAACAGGGTTTCCTAGAAGGCTGCCAGGACAGCTGATGGTATGTGAAGTGCATGAGGCAGGTGGAGTTGTTTTGGCAGTGGAAGAGCTGTGCTGCTGCTTCGGGCAGTTGCCATTCACCAGCACACTCCCTTCCCTAGGTGTCATATCCACTTTCAGACATATGTGCTGCCAGAGCACTTGGTTTCCATGGCAGCGGGAAATGGCTTGGGCACTGAACTTGTCTTTGGCTGTGGAGTTTTGATCGCCTTGAGTGAGGAGCTCCATGTTAGTTTTGTGTGGGTGCTGAAGCTGCTTGATTCCATCCCACTGGGCTCAATGGGCATGGGACCGGAAGTGACCCAACAGGGTTTCCTAGATAGGTGCCAGGACAGCTGATGGTATGTGAAGTTCATGAGGCAGGTGGAGTTGTTTTGGCACTGGAAGAGCTGTGCTGCTGCTTCGGGCAGTTGCCATTCACCAGCACACTCCCTTCCCTAGGTGTCATATCCACTTTCAGACATATGTGCTGCCAGAGCACTTGGTTTCCATGGCAGCGGGAAATGGCTTGGGCACTGAACTTGTCTTTGGCCGTGGAGTTTTGAGCGCCTTGAGTGAGGAGCTCCATGTTCGTTTTGTGTGGGTGCTGAAGCTGCTTGATTCCATCCCACTGGGCTCAATGGGCATGGGACCGGAAGTGACCCAACAGGGTTTCCTAGATAGCTGCCAGGACAGCTGATGGTATGTGAAGCTCATGAGGCAGGTGGAGTTGTTTTGGCACTGGAAGAGCTGTGCTGCTGCTTCGGGCAGTTGCCATTCACCAGCACACTCCCTTTCCTAGGTGTCATATCCACTTTCAGACATATGTGCTGCCAGAGCACTTGGTTTCCATGGCAGCGGGAAATGCCTTGGGCACTGAACTTGTCTTTGGCCGTGACGTTTTGAGCGCCTTGAGTGAGGAGCTCCATGTTAGATCTGTGTGGGTGCTGAAGCTGCTTGATTCCATCCCACTGGGCTCAATGGGCATGGGACCGGAAGTGACCCAACAGGGTTTCCTAGATAGCTGCCAGGACAGCTGATGGTATGTGAAGTTCATGAGGCTGGTGGAGTTGTTTTGGCAGTGGAAGAGCTGTGCTGCTGCTTCGGGCAGTTGCCATTCACCAGCACACTCCCTTCCCTAGGTGTCATATCCACTTTCAGACATATGTGCTGCCAGAGCACTTGGTTTCCATGGCAGCGGGAAATGGCTTGGGCACTGAACTTGTCTTTGGCTGTGGAGTTTTGAGCGCCTTGAGTGAGGAGCTCCATGTTAGTTTTGTGTGGGTGCTGAAGCTGCTTGATTCCATCCCACTGGGCTCAATGGGCATGGGACCGGAAGTGACCCAACAGGGTTTCCTAGATAGGTGCCAGGACAGCTGATGGTATGGGAAGTTCATGAGGCAGGTGGAGTTGTTTTGGCAGTGGAAGAGCTGTGCTGCTGCTTCGGGCAGTTGCCATTCACCAACACACTCCCTTCCCTAGGTGTCATATCCACTTTCAGACATATGTGCTGCCAGAGCACTTGGTTTCCATGGCAGCGGGAAATGGCTTGGGCACTGAACTTGTCTTTGGCCGTGGAGTTTTGAGCGCCTTGAGTGAGGAGCTCCATGTTAGTTTTGTGTGGGTGCTGAAGCTGCTTAATTCCATCCCACTGGGCTCAATGGGCATGGGACCGGAAGTGACCCAACAGGGTTTCCTAGATAGCTGCCAGGACAGCTGATGGTATGTGAAATGCATGAGGCAGGTTGAGTTGTTTTGGCACTGGAAGAGCTGTGCTGCTGCTTCGGGCAGTTGCCATTCACCAGCACACTCCCTTCCCTAGGTGTCATATCCACTTTCAGACATATGTGCTGCCAGAGCACTTGGTTTCCATGGCAGCGGGAAATGGCCTGGGCACTGAACTTGTCTTTGGCCGTGGAGTTTTGAGCGCCTTGAGTGAGGAGCTCCATGTTAGTTTTGTGTGGGTGCTGAAGCTGCTTGATTCCATCCCACTGGGCTCAATGGGCGTGGGACCGGAAGTGACCCAACAGGGTTTCCTAGAAGGCTGCCAGGACAGCTGATGGTATGTGAAGTGCATGAGGCAGGTGGAGTTGTTTTGGCAGTGGAAGAGCTGTGCTGCTGCTTCGGGCAGTTGCCATTCACCAGCACACTCCCTTCCCTAGGTGTCATATCCACTTTCACACATATGTGCTGCCAGAGCACTTGGTTTCCATGGCAGCGGGAAATGGCTTGGGCACTGAACTTGTCTTTGGCTGTGGAGTTTTGAGCGCCTTGAGTGAGGAGCTCCATGTTAGTTTTGTGTGGGTGCTGAAGCTGCTTGATTCCATCCCACTGGGCTCAATGGGCATGTGACCGGGAGTGACCCAACAGGGTTTCCTAGATAGGTGCCAGGACAGCTGATGGTATGGGAAGTTCATGAGGCAGGTGGAGTTGTTTTGGCACTGGAAGAGCTGTGCTGCTGCTTCGGGCAGTTGCCATTCACCAGCACACTCCCTTCCCTAGGTGTCATATCCACTTTCAGACATATGTGCTGCCAGAGCACTTGGTTTCCATGGCAGCGGGAAATGGCTTGGGCACTGAACTTGTCTTTGGCCGTGGAGTTTTGAGCGCCTTGAGTGAGGAGCTCCATGTTCGTTTTGTGTGGGTGCTGAAGCTGCTTAATTCCATCCCACTGGGCTCAATGGGCATGGGACCGGAAGTGACCCAACAGGGTTTCCTAGAGAGCTGCCAGGACAGCTGATGGTATGTGAAGTTCATGAGGCAGGTGGAGTTGTTTTGGCACTGGAAGAGCTGTGATGCTGCTTCGGGCAGTTGCCATTCACCACCACACTCCCTTCCCTAGGTGTCATATCCACTTTCAGACATATGTGCTGCCAGAGCACTTGGCTTCCATGGCAGCGGGAAATGGCTTGGGCACTGAACTTGTCTTTGGCCGTGGAGTTTTGAGCGCCTTGAGTGAGGAGCTCCATGTTCGTTTTGTGTGGGTGCTGAAGCTGCTTGATTCCATCCCACTGGGCTCAATGGGCGTGGGACCGGAAGTGACCCAACAGGGTTTCCTAGAAGACTGCCAGGACAGCTGATGGTATGTGAAGTGCATGAGGCAGGTGCAGTTGTTTTGGCAGTGGAAGAGCTGTGCTGCTGCTTCGGGCAGTTGACATTCACCAACAGACTCCCTTCCCTAGGTGTCATATCCATTTTCAGAGATATGTGCTGGCAGAGCACTTGGTTTCCATGGCAGCGGAAAATGGCTTGGGCACTGAACTTGTCTTTGGCCGTGGAGTTTTGAGCACCTTGAGTGAGGAGCTCCATGTTAGTTTTGTGTGGGTGCTGAAGCTGCTTGATTCCATCCCACTGGGCTCAATGGGCATGGGACCGGAAGTGACCCAACAGGGTTTCCTAGATAGCTGCCAGGACAGCTGATGGTATGTGAAGTTCATGAGGCAGGTGGAGTTGTTTTGGCAGTGGAAGAGCTGTGCTGCTGCTTCGGGCAGTTGCCATTCACCAGCACACTCCCTTCCCTAGGTGTCATATCCACTTTCAGACATATGTGCTGCCAGAGCACTTGGTTTCCATGGCAGCGGGAAATGGCTTGGGCACTGAACTTGTCTTTGGCCGTGACGTTTTGAGCACCTTGAGTGAGGAGTTACATGTTAGATTTGTGTGGGTGCTCAAGCTGCTTGATTCCATCCCACTGGGCTCAATGGGCATGGGACCGGAAGTGTCCCAGCAGGGTTTCCTAGATAGCTGCCAGGACAGCTGATGGTATGTGAAGTTCATGAGGCAGGTGGAGTTGTTTTGGCACTGGAAGAGCTGTGCTGCTGCTTCAGGCAGTTGCCTTTCACCAGCACACTCCCTTCCCTAGGTGTCATATCCACTTTCAGACATATGTGCTGCCAGAGCACTTGGTTTCCATGGCAGCGGGAAATGGCTTGGGCACTGAACTTGTCTTTGGCTGTGGAGTTTTGAGCGCCTTGAGTGAGGAGCTCCATGTTAGTTTTGTGTGGGTGCTGAAGCTGCTTGATTCCATCCCACTGGGCTCAAAGAGCATGGGACCGGAAGTGACCCAACAGGGTTTCCTAGAGAGCTGCCAGGACAGCTGATGGTATGTGAAGTTCATGAGGCAGGTGGAGTTGTTTTGGCAGTGGAAGAGCTGTGCTGCTGCTTCGGGCAGTTGCCATTCACCAGCACACTCCCTTCTCTAGGTGTCATATCCATTTTCAGAGATATGTGCTGCCAGAGCACTTGGTTTCCATGGCAGCGGGAAATGGCTTGGGCACTGAACTTGTCTTTGGCCGTGGAGTTTTGAGCACCTTGAGTGAGGAGCTCCATGTTCGTTTTGTGTGGGTGCTGAAGCTGCTTGATTCCATCCCACTGGGCTCAATGGGCATGGGACCGGAAGTGACCCAACAGGGTTTCCTAGATAGCTGCCAGGACAGCTGATGGTATGTGAAGTTCATGAGGCAGGTGGAGTTGTTTTGGCACTGGAAGAGCTGTGCTGCTGCTTCGGGCAGTTGCCATTCACCAGCACACTCCCTTACCTAGGTGTCATATCCACTTTCAGACATATGTGCTGCCAGAGCACTTGGTTTCCATGGCAGCGGGAAATGCCTTGGGCACTGAACTTGTCTTTGGCTGTGGAGTTTTGAGCGCCTTGAGTGAGGAGCTCCATGTTAGATTTGTATGGGTGCTGAAGCTGCTTGATTCCATCCCACTGGGCTCAATGGGCATGGGACCGGAAGTGACCCAACAGGGTTTCCTAGATAGCTGCCAGGACAGCTGATGGTATGTGAAGTGCATGAGGCAGGTGGAGTTGTTTTGGCACTGGAAGAGCTGTGCTGCTGCTTCGGGCAGTTGCCTTTCACCACCACACTCCCTTCCCTAGGTGTCATATCCACTTTCAGACATATGTGCTGCCAGAGCACTTGGTTTCCATGGCAGCGGGAAATGGCTTGGGCACTGAACTTGTCTTTGGCTGTGGAGTTTTGAGCGCCTTGAGTGAGGAGCTCCATGTTCGTTTTGTGTGGGTGCTGAAGCTGCTTGATTCCATCCCACTGGGCTCAAAGAGCATGGGACCGGAAGTGACCCAACAGGGTTTCCTAGAGAGCTGCCAGGACAGCTGATGGTATGTGAAGTTCATGAGGCAGGTGGAGTTGTTTTGGCACTGGAAGAGCTGTGCTGCTGCTTCGGGCAGTTGCCATTCACCAGCACACTCCCTTACCTAGGTGTCATATCCACTTTCAGACATATGTGCTGCCAGAGCCCTTGGTTTCCATGGCAGCGGGAAATGGCTTGGGCACTGAACTTGTCTTTGGCCGTGGAGTTTTGAGCGCCTTGAGTGAGGAGCTCCATGTTAGTTTTGTGTGGGTGCTGAAGCTGCTTAATTCCATCCCACTGGGCTCAATGGGCATGGGACCGGAAGTGACCCAACAGGGTTTCCTAGATACATGCCAGGACAGCTGATGGTATGTGAAATGCATGAGGCAGGTGGAGTTGTTTTGGCACTGGAAGAGCTGTGCTGCTGCTTCGGGCAGTTGCCATTCATCAGCACACTCCCTTTCCTAGGAGTCATATCCACTTTCAGACATATGTGCTGCCAGAGCACTTGGTTTCCATGGCAGCGGGAAATGGCTTGGGCAATGAACTTGTCTTTGGCTGTGGAGTTTTGAGCGCCTTGAGTGAGAAGCTCCATGTTCGTTTTGTGTGGGTGCTGAAGCTGCTTGATTCCATCCCACTGGGCTCAATGTGCATGGGACCGGAAGTGACCCAACAGGGTTTCCTAGATAGCTGCCAGGACAGCTGATGGTATGTCAAGTTCATGAGGCAGGTGGAGTTGTTTTGGCAGTGGAAGAGCTGTGCTGCTGCTTCGGGCAGTTGCCATTCACTACCACACTCCCTTCCCTAGGTGTCATATCCACTTTCAGAGATATGTGCTGCCAGAGCACTTGGTTTCCATGGCAGCGGGAAATGGCTTCGGCACTGAACTTGTCTTTGGCTGTGGAGTTTTGAGCGCCTTGAGTGAGGAGCTCCATGTTAGATTTGTTTGGGTGCTGAAGCTGCTTGATTCCATCCCACTGGGCTCAATGGGCATGGGACCGGAAGTGACCCAACAGGGTTTCCTAGATAGGTGCCAGGACAGCTGATGGTATGTGAAGTGCATGAGGCAGGTGGAGTTGTTTTGGCAGTGGAAGAGCTGTGCTGCTGCTTCGGGCAGTTGCCATTCACCAACACTCCCTTCCCTAGGTGTCATATCCAGTTTCAGACATATGTGCTGCCAGAGCACTTGGTTTCCATGGCAGCGGGAAATGGCTTTGGCACTGAACTTGTCTTTGGCCATGTAGTTTTGAGCGCCTTGAGTGAGGAGCTCCATGTTAGATCTGTGCGGGTGCTGAAGCTGCTTGATTCCATCCCACTGGGCTCAATGGGCATGGGACCGGAAGTGACCCAACAGGGTTTTCTAGATAGCTGCCAGGACAGCTGATGGTATGTGAAGTTCATGAGGCAGGTGGAGTTGTTTTGGCAGCGGAAGAGCTGTGCTGCTACTTCCGGCAGTTTGCATTCACCAGCACACTCCCTTCCCTAGGTGTCATATACACTTTCAGACATATGTGCTGCCAGAGCACTTGGTTTCCATGGCAGCGGGAAATGGCTTGGGCACTGAACTTGTCTTTGGCTGTGGAGTTTTGAGCGCCTTGAGTGAGGAGCTCCATGTTAGTTTTGTGTGGGTGCTGAAGCTGCTTGATTCCATCCCACTGGGCTCAATGGGCATGGGACCGGAAGTGACCCAACAGGGTTTCCTAGAGAGCTGCCAGGACAGCTGATGGTATGTGAAGTGCATGAGGCAGGTGGAGTTGTTTTGGCACTGGAAGAGCTGTGCTGCTGCTTCGGGCAGTTGACATTCACCACCAGACTCCCTTCCCTAGGTGTCATATCCACTTTCAGAGATATGTGCTGCCAGAGCACTTGGTTTCCATGGCAGCGGGAAATGGCTTTGGCACTGAACTTGTCTTTGGCCGTGGAGTTTTGAGCGCCTTGAGTGAGGAGCTCCATGTTCGTTTTGTGTGGGTGCTGAAGCTGCTTAATTCCATCCCACTGGGCTCAATGGGCATGGGACCGGAAGTGACCCAACAGGGTTTCCTAGAGAGCTGCCAGGACAGCTGATGGTATGTGAAATGCATGAGGCAGGTGGAGTTGTTTTGGCAGTGGAAGAGCTGTGCTGCTGCTTCGGGCAGTTGCCATTCACCACCAGACTCCCTTCCCTAGGTGTCATATCCACTTTCAGAGATATGTGCTGCCAGAGCACTTGGTTTCCATGGCAGCGGGAAATGGCTTTGGCACTGAACTTGTCTTTGGCCGTGGAGTTTTGAGCACCTTGAGTGAGGAGCTCCATGTTAGTTTTGTGTGGGTGCTGAAGCTGCTTGATTCCATCCCACTGGGCTCAATGGGCATGGGACCGGAAGTGACCCAACAGGGTTTCCTAGATAGCTGCCAGGACAGCTGATGGTATGTGAAGTTCATGAGGCAGGTGGAGTTGTTTTGGCAGTGGAAGAGCTGTGCTGCTGCTTCGGGCAGTTGCCATTCACCAGCACACTCCCTTCCCTAGGTGTCATATCCACTTTCACACATATGTGCTGCCAGAGCACTTGGTTTCCATGGCAGCGGGAAATGGCTTGGGCACTGAACTTGTCTTTGGCCGTGGAGTTTTGAGCGCCTTGAGTGAGGAGCTCCATGTTCGTTTTGTGTGGGTGCTGAAGCTGCTTAATTCCATCCCACTGGGCTCAATGGGCATGGGACCGGAAGTGACCCAACAGGGTTTCCTAGATACCTGCCAGGACAGCTGATGGTATGTGAAATGCATGAGGCAGGTGGAGTTGTTTTGGCACTGGAAGAGCTGTGCTGCTGCTTCGGGCAGTTGCCATTCACCAGCACACTCCCTTTCCTAGGTGTCATATCCACTTTCAGACATATGTGCTGCCAGAGCACTTGGTTTCCATGGCAGCGGGAAATGGCTTGGGCACTGAACTTGTCTTTGGCTGTGGAGTTTTGAGCGCCTTGACTGAGAAGCTCCATGTTCGTTTTGCGTGGGTGCTGAAGCTGCTTGATTCCATCCCACTGGGCTCAATGGGCATGGGACCGGAAGTGACCCAACAGGGTTTTCTAGAGAGCTGCCAGGACAGCTGATGGTATGTGAAGTTCATGAGGCAGGTGGAGTTGTTTTGGCAGTGGAAGAGCTGTGCTGCTGCTTCAGGCAGTTGCCTTTCACCAGCACACTCCCTTCCCTAGGTGTCATATCCACTTTCAGACATATGTGCTGCCAGAGCACTTGGTTTCCATGGCAGCGGGAAATGGCTTGGGCACTGAACTTGTCTTTGGCCGTGGAGTTTTGAGCGCCTTGAGTGAGGAGCTCCATGTTCGTTTTGTGTGGGTGCTGAAGCTGCTTGATTCCATCCCACTGGGCTCAATGGGCATGGGACCGGAAGTGACCCAACAGGGTTTCCTAGATAGCTGCCAGGACAGCTGATGGTATGTGAAGCTCATGAGGCAGGTGGAGTTGTTTTGGCAGTGGAAGAGCTGTGCTGCTGCTTCGGGCAGTTGCCATTCACCAGCACACTCCCTTTCCTAGGTGTCATATCCACTTTCAGACATATGTGCTGCCAGAGCACTTGGTTTCCATGGCAGCGGGAAATGCCTTGGGCACTGAACTTGTCTTTGGCCGTGACGTTTTGAGCGCCTTGAGTGAGGAGCTCCATGTTAGATCTGTGTGGGTGCTGAAGCTGCTTGATTCCATCCCACTGGGCTCAATGGGCATGGGACCGGAAGTGACCCAACAGGGTTTCCTAGATAGCTGCCAGGACAGCTGATGGTATGTGAAGTTCATGAGGCTGGTGGAGTTGTTTTGGCAGTGGAAGAGCTGTGCTGCTGCTTCGGGCAGTTGCCATTCACCAGCACACTCCCTTCCCTATGTGTCATATCCACTTTCAGACATATGTGCTGCCAGAGCACTTGGTTTCCATGGCAGCGGGAAATGGCTTGGGCACTGAACTTGTCTTTGGCTGTGGAGTTTTGAGCGCCTTGAGTGAGGAGCTCCATGTTCGTTTTGTGTGGGTGCTGAAGCTGCTTGATTCCATCCCACTGGGCTCAATGGGCATGGGACCGGAAGTGACCCAACAGGGTTTCCTAGATAGGTGCCAGGACAGCTGATGGTATGGGAAGTTCATGAGGCAGGTGGAGTTGTTTTGGCAGTGGAAGAGCTGTGCTGCTGCTTCGGGCAGTTGCCATTCACCAACACACTCCCTTCCCTAGGTGTCATATCCACTTTCAGACATATGTGCTGCCAGAGCACTTGGTTTCCATGGCAGCGGGAAATGGCTTGGGCACTGAACTTGTCTTTGGCCGTGGAGTTTTGAGCGCCTTGAGTGAGGAGCTCCATGTTAGTTTTGTGTGGGTGCTGAAGCTGCTTAATTCCATCCCACTGGGCTCAATGGGCATGGGACCGGAAGTGACCCAACAGGGTTTCCTAGATACCTGCCAGGACAGCTGATGGTATGTGAAATGCATGAGGCAGGTTGAGTTGTTTTGGCACTGGAAGAGCTGTGCTGCTGCTTCGGGCAGTTGCCATTCACCAGCACACTCCCTTCCCTAGGTGTCATATCCACTTTCAGACATATGTGCTGCCAGAGCACTTGGTTTCCATGGCAGCGGGAAATGGCCTGGGCACTGAACTTGTCTTTGGCCGTGGAGTTTTGAGCGCCTTGAGTGAGGAGCTCCATGTTAGTTTTGTGTGGGTGCTGAAGCTGCTTGATTCCATCCCACTGGGCTCAATGGGCGTGGGACCGGAAGTGACCCAACAGGGTTTCCCAGAAGGCTGCCAGGACAGCTGATGGTATGTGAAGTGCATGAGGCAGGTGGAGTTGTTTTGGCAGTGGAAGAGCTGTGCTGCTGCTTCGGGCAGTTGCCATTCACCAGCACACTCCCTTCCCTAGGTGTCATATCCACTTTCAGACATATGTGCTGCCAGAGCACTTGGTTTCCATGGCAGCGGGAAATGGCTTGGGCACTGAACTTGTCTTTGGCTGTGGAGTTTTGAGCGCCTTGAGTGAGGAGCTCCATGTTAGTTTTGTGTGGGTGCTGAAGCTGCTTGATTCCATCCCACTGGGCTCAATGGGCATGGGACCGGAAGTGACCCAACAGGGTTTCCTAGATAGGTGCCAGGACAGCTGATGGTATGTGAAGTTCATGAGGCAGGTGGAGTTGTTTTGGCACTGGAAGAGCTGTGCTGCTGCTTCGGGCAGTTGCCATTCACCAGCACACTCCCTTCCCTAGGTGTCATATCCACTTTCAGACATATGTGCTGCCAGAGCACTTGGTTTCCATGGCAGCGGGAAATGGCTTGGGCACTGAACTTGTCTTTGGCCGTGGAGTTTTGAGCGCCTTGAGTGAGGAGCTCCATGTTCGTTTTGTGTGGGTGCTGAAGCTGCTTAATTCCATCCCACTGGGCTCAATGGGCATGGGACCGGAAGTGACCCAACAGGGTTTCCTAGATAGGTGCCAGGACAGCTGATGGTATGTGAAGTTCATGAGGCAGGTGGAGTTGTTTTGGCACTGGAAGAGCTGTGATGCTGCTTCGGGCAGTTGCCATTCACCACCACACTCCCTTCCCTAGGTGTCATATCCACTTTCAGACATATGTGCTGCCAGAGCACTTGGCTTCCATGGCAGCGGGAAATGGCTTGGGCACTGAACTTGTCTTTGGCTGTGGAGTTTTGAGCGCCTTGACTGAGAAGCTCCATGTTCGTTTTGCGTGGGTGCTGAAGCTGCTTGATTCCATCCCACTGGGCTCAATGGGCATGGGACCGGAAGTGACCCAACAGGGTTTTCTAGAGAGCTGCCAGGACAGCTGATGGTATGTGAAGTTCATGAGGCAGGTGGAGTTGTTTTGGCAGTGGAAGAGCTGTGCTGCTGCTTCAGGCAGTTGCCTTTCACCAGCACACTCCCTTCCCTAGGTGTCATATCCACTTTCAGACATATGTGCTGCCAGAGCACTTGGTTTCCATGGCAGCGGGAAATGGCTTGGGCACTGAACTTGTCTTTGGCCGTGGAGTTTTGAGCGCCTTGAGTGAGGAGCTCCATGTTCGTTTTGTGTGGGTGCTGAAGCTGCTTGATTCCATCCCACTGGGCTCAATGGGCATGGGACCGGAAGTGACCCAACAGGGTTTCCTAGATAGCTGCCAGGACAGCTGATGGTATGTGAAGCTCATGAGGCAGGTGGAGTTGTTTTGGCAGTGGAAGAGCTGTGCTGCTGCTTCGGGCAGTTGCCATTCACCAGCACACTCCCTTTCCTAGGTGTCATATCCACTTTCAGACATATGTGCTGCCAGAGCACTTGGTTTCCATGGCAGCGGGAAATGCCTTGGGCACTGAACTTGTCTTTGGCCGTGACGTTTTGAGCGCCTTGAGTGAGGAGCTCCATGTTAGATCTGTGTGGGTGCTGAAGCTGCTTGATTCCATCCCACTGGGCTCAATGGGCATGGGACCGGAAGTGACCCAACAGGGTTTCCTAGATAGCTGCCAGGACAGCTGATGGTATGTGAAGTTCATGAGGCTGGTGGAGTTGTTTTGGCAGTGGAAGAGCTGTGCTGCTGCTTCGGGCAGTTGC
Organism: Ochotona princeps; assembly: GCF_030435755.1. Classification (NCBI taxonomy): domain Eukaryota; kingdom Metazoa; phylum Chordata; class Mammalia; order Lagomorpha; family Ochotonidae; genus Ochotona; species Ochotona princeps. The sequence goes on along the minus strand of NC_080832.1, from coordinate 148,497,010 downwards.
CATTCACCAGCACACTCCCTTCCCTATGTGTCATATCCACTTTCAGACATATGTGCTGCCAGAGCACTTGGTTTCCATGGCAGCGGGAAATGGCTTGGGCACTGAACTTGTCTTTGGCTGTGGAGTTTTGAGCGCCTTGAGTGAGGAGCTCCATGTTCGTTTTGTGTGGGTGCTCAAGCTGCTTGATTCCATCCCACTGGGCTCAATGGGCATGGGACCGGAAGTGACCCAACAGGGTTTCCTAGATAGGTGCCAGGACAGCTGATGGTATGGGAAGTTCATGAGGCAGGTGGAGTTGTTTTGGCAGTGGAAGAGCTGTGCTGCTGCTTCGGGCAGTTGCCATTCACCAACACACTCCCTTCCCTAGGTGTCATATCCACTTTCAGACATATGTGCTGCCAGAGCACTTGGTTTCCATGGCAGCGGGAAATGGCTTGGGCACTGAACTTGTCTTTGGCCGTGGAGTTTTGAGCGCCTTGAGTGAGGAGCTCCATGTTAGTTTTGTGTGGGTGCTGAAGCTGCTTAATTCCATCCCACTGGGCTCAATGGGCATGGGACCGGAAGTGACCCAACAGGGTTTCCTAGATACCTGCCAGGACAGCTGATGGTATGTGAAATGCATGAGGCAGGTTGAGTTGTTTTGGCACTGGAAGAGCTGTGCTGCTGCTTCGGGCAGTTGCCATTCACCAGCACACTCCCTTCCCTAGGTGTCATATCCACTTTCAGACATATGTGCTGCCAGAGCACTTGGTTTCCATGGCAGCGGGAAATGGCCTGGGCACTGAACTTGTCTTTGGCCGTGGAGTTTTGAGCGCCTTGAGTGAGGAGCTCCATGTTAGTTTTGTGTGGGTGCTGAAGCTGCTTGATTCCATCCCACTGGGCTCAATGGGCGTGGGACCGGAAGTGACCCAACAGGGTTTCCCAGAAGGCTGCCAGGACAGCTGATGGTATGTGAAGTGCATGAGGCAGGTGGAGTTGTTTTGGCAGTGGAAGAGCTGTGCTGCTGCTTCGGGCAGTTGCCATTCACCAGCACACTCCCTTCCCTAGGTGTCATATCCACTTTCAGACATATGTGCTGCCAGAGCACTTGGTTTCCATGGCAGCGGGAAATGGCTTGGGCACTGAACTTGTCTTTGGCTGTGGAGTTTTGAGCGCCTTGAGTGAGGAGCTCCATGTTAGTTTTGTGTGGGTGCTGAAGCTGCTTGATTCCATCCCACTGGGCTCAATGGGCATGGGACCGGAAGTGACCCAACAGGGTTTCCTAGATAGGTGCCAGGACAGCTGATGGTATGTGAAGTTCATGAGGCAGGTGGAGTTGTTTTGGCACTGGAAGAGCTGTGCTGCTGCTTCGGGCAGTTGCCATTCACCAGCACACTCCCTTCCCTAGGTGTCATATCCACTTTCAGACATATGTGCTGCCAGAGCACTTGGTTTCCATGGCAGCGGGAAATGGCTTGGGCACTGAACTTGTCTTTGGCCGTGGAGTTTTGAGCGCCTTGAGTGAGGAGCTCCATGTTCGTTTTGTGTGGGTGCTGAAGCTGCTTAATTCCATCCCACTGGGCTCAATGGGCATGGGACCGGAAGTGACCCAACAGGGTTTCCTAGATAGGTGCCAGGACAGCTGATGGTATGTGAAGTTCATGAGGCAGGTGGAGTTGTTTTGGCACTGGAAGAGCTGTGATGCTGCTTCGGGCAGTTGCCATTCACCACCACACTCCCTTCCCTAGGTGTCATATCCACTTTCAGACATATGTGCTGCCAGAGCACTTGGCTTCCATGGCAGCGGGAAATGGCTTGGGCACTGAACTTGTCTTTGGCCGTGGAGTTTTGAGCGCCTTGAGTGAGGAGCTCCATGTTCGTTTTGTGTGGGTGCTGAAGCTGCTTAATTCCATCCCACTGGGCTCAATGGGCGTGGGACCGGAAGTGACCCAACAGGGTTTCCTAGAAGGCTGCCAGGACAGCTGATGGTATGTGAAGTTCATGAGGCAGGTGGAGTTGTTTTGGCAGTGGAAGAGCTGTGCTGCTGCTTCGGGCAGTTGACATTCACCAACAGACTCCCTTCCCTAGGTGTCATATCCATTTTCAGAGATATGTGCTGGCAGAGCACTTGGTTTCCATGGCAGCGGAAAATGGCTTGGGCACTGAACTTGTCTTTGGCCGTGGAGTTTTGAGCACCTTGAGTGAGGAGCTCCATGTTAGTTTTGTGTGGGTGCTGAAGCTGCTTGATTCCATCCCACTGGGCTCAATGGGCATGGGACCGGAAGTGACCCAACAGGGTTTCCTAGATAGCTGCCAGGACAGCTGATGGTATGTGAAGTTCATGAGGCAGGTGGAGTTGTTTTGGCAGTGGAAGAGCTGTGCTGCTGCTTCGGGCAGTTGCCATTCACCAGCACACTCCCTTCCCTAGGTGTCATATCCACTTTCAGACATATGTGCTGCCAGAGCACTTGGTTTCCATGGCAGCGGGAAATGGCTTGGGCACTGAACTTGTCTTTGGCCGTGACGTTTTGAGCACCTTGAGTGAGGAGTTACATGTTAGATTTGTGTGGGTGCTCAAGCTGCTTGATTCCATCCCACTGGGCTCAATGGGCATGGGACCGGAAGTGTCCCAGCAGGGTTTCCTAGATAGCTGCCAGGACAGCTGATGGTATGTGAAGTTCATGAGGCAGGTGGAGTTGTTTTGGCACTGGAAGAGCTGTGCTGCTGCTTCAGGCAGTTGCCTTTCACCAGCACACTCCCTTCCCTAGGTGTCATATCCACTTTCAGACATATGTGCTGCCAGAGCACTTGGTTTCCATGGCAGCGGGAAATGGCTTGGGCACTGAACTTGTCTTTGGCCGTGGAGTTTTGAGCACCTTGAGTGAGGAGCTCCATGTTAGTTTTGTGTGGGTGCTGAAGCTGCTTGATTCCATCCCACTGGGCTCAATGGGCATGGGACCGGAAGTGACCCAACAGGGTTTCCTAGATAGCTGCCAGGACAGCTGATGGTATGTGAAGTTCATGAGGCAGGTGGAGTTGTTTTGGCAGTGGAAGAGCTGTGCTGCTGCTTCGGGCAGTTGCCATTCACCAGCACACTCCCTTCCCTAGGTGTCATATCCACTTTCACACATATGTGCTGCCAGAGCACTTGGTTTCCATGGCAGCGGGAAATGGCTTGGGCACTGAACTTGTCTTTGGCCGTGGAGTTTTGAGCGCCTTGAGTGAGGAGCTCCATGTTAGTTTTGTGTGGGTGCTGAAGCTGCTTAATTCCATCCCACTGGGCTCAATGGGCATGGGACCGGAAGTGACCCAACAGGGTTTCCTAGATACCTGCCAGGACAGCTGATGGTATGTGAAATGCATGAGGCAGGTGGAGTTGTTTTGGCACTGGAAGAGCTGTGCTGCTGCTTCGGGCAGTTGCCATTCACCAGCACACTCCCTTTCCTAGGTGTCATATCCACTTTCAGACATATGTGCTGCCAGAGCACTTGGTTTCCATGGCAGCGGGAAATGGCTTGGGCACTGAACTTGTCTTTGGCTGTGGAGTTTTGAGCGCCTTGACTGAGAAGCTCCATGTTCGTTTTGCGTGGGTGCTGAAGCTGCTTGATTCCATCCCACTGGGCTCAATGGGCATGGGACCGGAAGTGACCCAACAGGGTTTTCTAGAGAGCTGCCAGGACAGCTGATGGTATGTGAAGTTCATGAGGCAGGTGGAGTTGTTTTGGCAGTGGAAGAGCTGTGCTGCTGCTTCAGGCAGTTGCCTTTCACCAGCACACTCCCTTCCCTAGGTGTCATATCCACTTTCAGACATATGTGCTGCCAGAGCACTTGGTTTCCATGGCAGCGGGAAATGGCTTGGGCACTGAACTTGTCTTTGGCCGTGGAGTTTTGAGCGCCTTGAGTGAGGAGCTCCATGTTCGTTTTGTGTGGGTGCTGAAGCTGCTTGATTCCACCCCACTGGGCTCAATGGGCATGGGACCGGAAGTGACCCAACAGGGTTTCCTAGATAGCTGCCAGGACAGCTGATGGTATGTGAAGCTCATGAGGCAGGTGGAGTTGTTTTGGCAGTGGAAGAGCTGTGCTGCTGCTTCGGGCAGTTGCCATTCACCAGCACACTCCCTTTCCTAGGTGTCATATCCACTTTCAGACATATGTGCTGCCAGAGCACTTGGTTTCCATGGCAGCGGGAAATGCCTTGGGCACTGAACTTGTCTTTGGCCGTGACGTTTTGAGCGCCTTGAGTGAGGAGCTCCATGTTAGATCTGTGTGGGTGCTGAAGCTGCTTGATTCCATCCCACTGGGCTCAATGGGCATGGGACCGGAAGTGACCCAACAGGGTTTCCTAGATAGCTGCCAGGACAGCTGATGGTATGTGAAGTTCATGAGGCTGGTGGAGTTGTTTTGGCAGTGGAAGAGCTGTGCTGCTGCTTCGGGCAGTTGCCATTCACCAGCACACTCCCTTCCCTATGTGTCATATCCACTTTCAGACATATGTGCTGCCAGAGCACTTGGTTTCCATGGCAGCGGGAAATGGCTTGGGCACTGAACTTGTCTTTGGCTGTGGAGTTTTGAGCGCCTTGAGTGAGGAGCTCCATGTTAGTTTTGTGTGGGTGCTGAAGCTGCTTGATTCCATCCCACTGGGCTCAATGGGCATGGGACCGGAAGTGACCCAACAGGGTTTCCTAGATAGGTGCCAGGACAGCTGATGGTATGGGAAGTTCATGAGGCAGGTGGAGTTGTTTTGGCAGTGGAAGAGCTGTGCTGCTGCTTCGGGCAGTTGCCATTCACCAACACACTCCCTTCCCTAGGTGTCATATCCACTTTCAGACATATGTGCTGCCAGAGCACTTGGTTTCCATGGCAGCGGGAAATGGCTTGGGCACTGAACTTGTCTTTGGCCGTGGAGTTTTGAGCGCCTTGAGTGAGGAGCTCCATGTTCGTTTTGTGTGGGTGCTGAAGCTGCTTAATTCCATCCCACTGGGCTCAATGGGCATGGGACCGGAAGTGACCCAACAGGGTTTCCTAGATAGGTGCCAGGACAGCTGATGGTATGTGAAGTTCATGAGGCAGGTGGAGTTGTTTTGGCACTGGAAGAGCTGTGATGCTGCTTCGGGCAGTTGCCATTCACCACCACACTCCCTTCCCTAGGTGTCATATCCACTTTCAGACATATGTGCTGCCAGAGCACTTGGCTTCCATGGCAGCGGGAAATGGCTTGGGCACTGAACTTGTCTTTGGCCGTGGAGTTTTGAGCGCCTTGAGTGAGGAGCTCCATGTTCGTTTTGTGTGGGTGCTGAAGCTGCTTGATTCCATCCCACTGGGCTCAATGGGCGTGGGACCGGAAGTGACCCAACAGGGTTTCCTAGAAGGCTGCCAGGACAGCTGATGGTATGTGAAGTGCATGAGGCAGGTGCAGTTGTTTTGGCAGTGGAAGAGCTGTGCTGCTGCTTCGGGCAGTTGACATTCACCAACAGACTCCCTTCCCTAGGTGTCATATCCATTTTCAGAGATATGTGCTGGCAGAGCACTTGGTTTCCATGGCAGCGGAAAATGGCTTGGGCACTGAACTTGTCTTTGGCCGTGGAGTTTTGAGCACCTTGAGTGAGGAGCTCCATGTTAGTTTTGTGTGGGTGCTGAAGCTGCTTGATTCCATCCCACTGGGCTCAATGGGCATGGGACCGGAAGTGACCCAACAGGGTTTCCTAGATAGCTGCCAGGACAGCTGATGGTATGTGAAGTGCATGAGGCAGGTGGAGTTGTTTTGGCACTGGAAGAGCTGTGCTGCTGCTTCGGGCAGTTGCCTTTCACCACCACACTCCCTTCCCTAGGTGTCATATCCACTTTCAGACATATGTGCTGCCAGAGCACTTGGTTTCCATGGCAGCGGGAAATGGCTTGGGCACTGAACTTGTCTTTGGCTGTGGAGTTTTGAGCGCCTTGAGTGAGGAGCTCCATGTTCGTTTTGTGTGGGTGCTGAAGCTGCTTGATTCCATCCCACTGGGCTCAAAGAGCATGGGACCGGAAGTGACCCAACAGGGTTTCCTAGAGAGCTGCCAGGACAGCTGATGGTATGTGAAGTTCATGAGGCAGGTGGAGTTGTTTTGGCAGTGGAAGAGCTGTGCTGCTGCTTCGGGCAGTTGCCATTCACCACCACACTCCCTTCCCTAGGTGTCATATCCACTTTCAGACATATGTGCTGCCAGAGCCCTTGGTTTCCATGGCAGCGGGAAATGGCTTGGGCACTGAACTTGTCTTTGGCCGTGGAGTTTTGAGCGCCTTGAGTGAGGAGCTCCATGTTAGTTTTGTGTGGGTGCTGAAGCTGCTTAATTCCATCCCACTGGGCTCAATGGGCATGGGACCGGAAGTGACCCAACAGGGTTTCCTAGATACATGCCAGGACAGCTGATGGTATGTGAAATGCATGAGGCAGGTGGAGTTGTTTTGGCACTGGAAGAGCTGTGCTGCTGCTTCGGGCAGTTGCCATTCATCAGCACACTCCTTTCCTAGGAGTCATATCCACTTTCAGACATATGTGCTGCCAGAGCACTTGGTTTCCATGGCAGCGGGAAATGGCTTGGGCAATGAACTTGTCTTTGGCTGTGGAGTTTTGAGCGCCTTGAGTGAGAAGCTCCATGTTCGTTTTGTGTGGGTGCTGAAGCTGCTTGATTCCATCCCACTGGGCTCAATGTGCATGGGACCGGAAGTGACCCAACAGGGTTTCCTAGATAGCTGCCAGGACAGCTGATGGTATGTCAAGTTCATGAGGCAGGTGGAGTTGTTTTGGCAGTGGAAGAGCTGTGCTGCTGCTTCGGGCAGTTGCCATTCACTACCACACTCCCTTCCCTAGGTGTCATATCCACTTTCAGAGATATGTGCTGCCAGAGCACTTGGTTTCCATGGCAGCGGGAAATGGCTTGGGCACTGAACTTGTCTTTGTCCGTGGAGTTTTGAGCGCCTTGAGTGAGGAGCTCCATGTTCGTTTTGTGTGGGTGCTGAAGCTGCTTGATTCCATCCCACTGGGCTCAATGGACGTGGGACCGGAAGTGAGCCAACAGGGTTTCCTAGAGAGCTGCCAGGACAGCTGATGGTATGTGAAATGCATGAGGCAGGTGGAGTTGTTTTGGCACTGGAAGAGCTGTGCTGCTGCTTCGGGCAGTTGCCATTCACCAGCACACTCCCTTCTCTAGGTGTCATATCCACTTTCAGAGATATGTGCTGCCAGAGCACTTGGTTTCCATGGCAGCGGGAAATGGCTTGGGCACTGAACTTGTCTTTGGCTGTGGAGTTTTGAGCGCCTTGAGTGAGGAGCTCCATGTTAGTTTTGTGTGGGTGCTGAAGCTGCTTGATTCCATCCCACTGGGCTCAATGGGCATGGGACCGGAAGTGACCCAACAGGGTTTCCTAGATAGCTGCCAGGACAGCTGATGGTATGTGAAGTGCATGAGGCAGGTGGAGTTGTTTTGGCAGTGGAAGAGCTGTGCTGCTGCTTCGGGCAGTTGCCATTCACCACCACACTCCCTTCCCTAGGTGTCATATCCACTTTCAGACATATGTGCTGCCAGAGCACTTGGTTTCCATGGCAGCGGGAAATGGCTTGGGTACTGAACTTGTCTTTGGCCGTGGAGTTTTGAGCGCCTTGAGTGAGGAGCTCCATGTTCGTTTTGTGTGGGTGCTGAAGCTGCTTGATTCCATCCCACTGGGGTCAATGGGCATGGGACCGGAAGTGAGCCAACAGGGTTTCCTAGATAGCTGCCAGGACAGCTGATGGTATGTGAAGTGCATGAGGCAGGTGGAGTTGTTTTGGCAGTGGAAGAGCTGTGCTGCTGCTTCGGGCAGTTGCCATTCACCAGCACACTCCCTTCTCTAGGTGTCATATCCACTTTCAGAGATATGTGCTGCCAGAGCACTTGGTTTCCATGGCAGCGGGAAATGGCTTGGGCACTGAACTTGTCTTTGGCTGTGGAGTTTTGAGCGCCTTGAGTGAGGAGCTCCATGTTAGTTTTGTGTGGGTGCTGAAGCTGCTTGATTCCATCCCACTGGGCTCAATGGGCATGGGACCGGAAGTGACCCAACAGGGTTTCCTAGATAGCTGCCAGGACAGCTGATGGTATGTGAAGTGCATGAGGCAGGTGGAGTTGTTTTGGCACTGGAAGAGCTGTGCTGCTGCTTAGGGCAGTTGCCATTCACCAGCACACTCCCTTCCCTAGGTGTCATATCCACTTTCAGACATATGTGCTGCCAGAGCACTTGGTTTCCATGGCAGCGGGAAATGGCTTGGGCACTGAACTTGTCTTTGGCCGTGACGTTTTGAGCGCCTTGAGTGAGGAGTTACATGTTAGATTTGTGTGGGTGCTGAAGCTGCTTGATTCCATCCCACTGGGGTCAATGGGCATGGGACCGGAAGTGAGCCAACAGGGTTTCCTAGATAGCTGCCAGGACAGCTGATGGTATGTGAAGTTCATGAGGCAGGTGGAGTTGTTTTGGCAGTGGAAGAGCTGTGCTGCTGCTTCGGGCAGTTGCCATTCACCAGCACACTCCCTTCCCTAGGTGTCATATCCACTTTCAGACATATGTGCTGCCAGAGCACTTGGTTTCCATGGCAGCGGGAAATGGCTTGGGCACTGAACTTGTCTTTGTCCGTGGAGTTTTCAGCGCCTTGAGTGAGGAGCTCCATGTTCGTTTTGTGTGGGTGCTGAAGCTGCTTGATTCCATCCCACTGGGCTCAATGGGCGTGGGACCGGAAGTGAGCCAACAGGGTTTCCTAGAGAGCTGCCAGGACAGCTGATGGTATGTGAAATGCATGAAGCAGGTGGAGTTGTTTTGGCACTGGAAGAGCTGTGCTGCTGCTTCGGGCAGTTGCCATTCACCAGCACACTCCCTTCTCTAGGTGTCATATCCACTTTCAGAGATATGTGCTGCCAGAGCACTTGGTTTCCATGGCAGCGGGAAATGGCTTGGGCACTGAACTTGTCTTTGGCTGTGGAGTTTTGAGCGCCTTGAGTGAGGAGCTCCATGTTAGTTTTGTGTGGGTGCTGAAGCTGCTTGATTCCATCCCACTGGGCTCAATGGGCATGGGACCGGAAGTGACCCAACAGGGTTTCCTAGATAGCTGCCAGGACAGCTGATGGTATGTGAAGTGCATGAGGCAGGTGGAGTTGTTTTGGCACTGGAAGAGCTGTGCTGCTGCTTCGGGCAGTTGCCATTCACCAGCACACTCCCTTCCCTAGGTGTCATATCCACTTTCAGACATATGTGCTGCCAGAGCACTTGGTTTCCATGGCAGCGGGAAATGGCTTGGGCACTGAACTTGTCTTTGGCCGTGGAGTTTTGAGCGCCTTGAGTGAGGAGCTCCATGTTCGTTTTGTGTGGGTGCTGAAGCTGCTTGATTCCATCCCACTGGGCTCAATGGGCATGGGACCGGAAGTGAGCCAACAGGGTTTCCTAGATAGCTGCCAGGACAGCTGATGGTATGTGAAGTGCATGAGGCAGGTGGAGTTGTTTTGGCAGTGGAAGAGCTGTGCTGCTGCTTCGGGCAGTTGCCATTCACCAACACACTCCCTTCCCTAGGTGTCATATCCACTTTCAGACATATGTGCTGCCAGAGCACTTGGTTTCCATGGCAGCGGGAAATGGCTTGGGCACTGAACTTGTCTTTGGCCGTGGAGTTTTGAGCGCCTTGAGTGAGGAGCTCCATGTTCGTTTTGTGTGGGTGCTGAAGCTGCTTGATTCCATCCCACTGGGCTCAATGGGCATGGGACCGGAAGTGAGCCAACAGGGTTTCCTAGATAGCTGCCAGGACAGCTGATGGTATGTGAAGTGCATGAGGCAGGTGGAGTTGTTTTGGCAGTGGAAGAGCTGTGCTGCTGCTTCGGGCAGTTGCCATTCACCAGCACACTCCCTTCTCTAGGTGTCATATCCACTTTCAGAGATATGTGCTTCCAGAGCACTTGGTTTCCATGGCAGCGGGAAATGGCTTGGGCACTGAACTTGTCTTTGGCTGTGGAGTTTTGAGCGCCTTGAGTGAGGAGCTCCATGTTAGTTTTGTGTGGGTGCTGAAGCTGCTTGATTCCATCCCACTGGGCTCAATGGGCATGGGACCGGAAGTGACCCAACAGGGTTTCCTAGATAGCTGCCAGGACAGCTGATGGTATGTGAAGTGCATGAGGCAGGTGGAGTTGTTTTGGCACTGGAAGAGCTGTGCTGCTGCTTCGGGCAGTTGCCATTCACCAGCACACTCCCTTCCCTAGGTGTCATATCCACTTTCAGACATATGTGCTGCCAGAGCACTTGGTTTCCATGGCAGCGGGAAATGGCTTGGGCACTGAACTTGTCTTTGGCCGTGACGTTTTGAGCGCCTTGAGTGAGGAGTTACATGTTAGATTTGTGTGGGTGCTGAAGCTGCTTGATTCCATCCCACTGGGCTCAATGGGCATGGGACCGGAAGTGAGCCAACAGGGTTTCCTAGATAGCTGCCAGGACAGCTGATGGTATGTGAAGTTCATGAGGCAGGTGGAGTTGTTTTGGCAGTGGAAGAGCTGTGCTGCTGCTTCGGGCAGTTGCCATTCACCAGCACACTCCCTTCCCTAGGTGTCATATCCACTTTCAGAGATATGTGCTGCCAGAGCACTTGGTTTCCATGGCAGCGGGAAATGGCTTGGGCACTGAACTTGTCTTTGGCCGTGGAGTTTTGAGCGCCTTGAGTGAGGAGCTCCATGTTAGTTTTGTGTGGGTGCTGAAGCTGCTTGATTCCATCCCACTGGGCTCAATGGGCATGGGACCGGAAGTGAGCCAACAGGGTTTCCTAGATAGCTGCCAGGACAGCTGATGGTATGTGAAGTGCATGAGGCAGGTGGAGTTGTTTTGGCACTGGAAGAGCTGTGCTGCTGCTTCGGGCAGTTGCCATTCACCAGCACACTCCCTTCCCTAGGTGTCATATCCACTTTCAGACATATGTGCTGCCAGAGCACTTGGTTACCATGGCAGCGGGAAATGGCTTGGGCACTGAACTTGTCTTTGGCCGTGACGTTTTGAGCACCTTGAGTGAGGAGTTACATGTTAGATTTGTGTGGGTGCTCAAGCTGCTTGATTCCATCCCACTGGGCTCAATGGGCATGGGACCGGAAGTGACCCAACAGGGTTTCCTAGATAGGTGCCAGGACAGCTGTTGGTATGTGAAGTTCATGAGGCAGGTGGAGTTGTTTTGGCAGTGGAAGAGCTGTGCTGCTGCTTCGGGCAGTTGCCTTTCACCAGCACACTCCCTTCCCTAGGTGTCATATCCACTTTCAGACATATGTGCTGCCAGAGCACTTGGTTTCCATGGCAGCGGGAAATGGCTTGGGCACTGAACTTGTCTTTGGCCGTGGAGTTTTGAGCGCCTTGAGTGAGGAGCTCCATGTTCGTTTTGTGTGGGTGCTGAAGCTGCTTAATTCCATCCCACTGTGCTCAATGTGCATCAGACCGGAAGTGACCCAACAGGGTTTCCTAGATACATGCCAGGACAGCTGATGGTATGTGAAATGCATGAGGCAGGTGGAGTTGTTTTGGCACTGGAAGAGCTGTGCTGCTGCTTCGGGCAGTTGCCATTCACCAGCACACTCCCTTTCCTAGGAGTCATATCCACTTTCAGACATATGTGCTGCCAGAGCACTTGGTTTCCATGGCAGCGGGAAATGGCTTGGGCACTGAACTTGTCTTTGGCTGTGGAGTTTTGAGCGCCTTGAGTGAGAAGCTCCATGTTCGTTTTGTGTGGGTGCTGAAGCTGCTTGATTCCATCCCACTGGGCTCAATGTGCATGGGACCGGATGTGACCCAACAGGGTTTCCTAGATAGCTGCAAGGACAGCTGATGGTATGTCAAGTTCATGAGGCAGGTGGAGTTGTTTTGGCAGTGGAAGAGCTGTGCTGCTGCTTCGGGCAGTTGCCATTCACCAGCACACTCCCTTCCCTAGGTGTCATATCCACTTTCAGAGATATGTGCTGCCAGAGCACTTGGTTTCCATGGCAGCGGGAAATGGCTTGGGCACTGAACTTGTCTTTGTCCGTGGAGTTTTCAGCGCCTTGAGTGAGGAGCTCCATGTTCGTTTTGTGTGGGTGCTGAAGCTGCTTGATTCCATCCCACTGTGCTCAATGGGCATGGGACCGGAAGTGACCCAACAGGGTTTCCTAGATAGCTGCCAGGACAGCTGATGGTATGTGAAGTTCATGAGGCAGGTGGAGTTGTTTTGGCAGTGGAAGAGCTGTGCTGCTGCTTCGGGCAGTTGCTATTCACCAGCACACTCCCTTCCCTAGGTGTCATATCCACTTTCAGACATATGTGCTGCCAGAGCACTTGGTTTCCATGGCAGCGGGAAATGGCTTGGGCACTGAACTTGTCTTTGGCTGTGGAGATTTGAGCGCCTTGAGTGAGGAGCTCCATGTTCGTTTTGTGTGGGTGCTGAAGCTGCTTGATTCCATCTCACTGGGCTCAATGGGCGTGGGACCGGAAGTGAGCCAACAGGGTTTCCTAGAGAGCTGCCAGGACAGCTGATGGTATGTGAAATGCATGAGGCAGGTGGAGTTGTTTTGGCACTGGAAGAGCTGTGCTGCTGCTTCGGGCAGTTGCCATTCACCACCACACTCCCTTCCCTAGGTGTCATATCCACTTTCAGACATATGTGCTGCCAGAGCACTTGGTTTCCATGGCAGCGGGAAATGGCTTGGGCACTGAACTTGTCTTTGGCCGTGGAGTTTTGAGCGCCTTGAGTGAGGAGCTCCATGTTCGTTTTGTGTGGGTGCTGAAGCTGCTTGATTCCATCCCACTGGGCTCAATGTGCATGGGACCGGAAGTGAGCCAACAGGTTTTCCTAGATAGCTGCCAGGACAGCTGATGGTATGTGAAGTTCATGAGGCAGGTGGAGTTGTTTTGGCAGTGGAAGAGCTGTGCTGCTGCTTCGGGCAGTTGCCATTCACCAGCACACTCCCTTCTCTAGGTGTCATATCCACTTTCAGAGATATGTGCTGCCAGAGCACTTGGTTTCCATGGCAGCGGGAAATGGCTTGGGCACTGAACTTGTCTTTGGCTGTGGAGTTTTGAGCGCCTTGAGTGAGGAGCTCCATGTTAGTTTTGTGTGGGTGCTGAAGCTGCTTGATTCCATCCCACTGGGCTCAATGGGCATGGGACCGGAAGTGACCCAACAGGGTTTCCTAGATAGCTGCCAGGACAGCTGATGGTATGTGAAGTGCATGAGGCAGGTGGAGTTGTTTTGGCACTGGAAGAGCTGTGCTGCTGCTTCGGGCAGTTGCCATTCACCAGCACACTCCCTTCCCTAGGTGTCATATCCACTTTCAGACATATGTGCTGCCAGAGCACTTGGTTTCCATGGCAGCGGGAAATGGCTTGGGCACTGAACTTGTCTTTGGCCGTGACGTTTTGAGCGCCTTGAGTGAGGAGTTACATGTTAGATTTGTGTGGGTGCTGAAGCTGCTTGATTCCATCCCACTGGGCTCAATGGGCATGGGACCGGAAGTGAGCCAACAGGGTTTCCTAGATAGCTGCCAGGACAGCTGATGGTATGGGAAGTTCATGAGGCAGGTGGAGTTGTTTTGGCAGTGGAAGAGCTGTGCTGCTGCTTCGGGCAGTTGCCATTCACCAGCACACTCCCTTCCCTAGGTGTCATATCCACTTTCAGAGATATGTGCTGCCAGAGCACTTGGTTTCCATGGCAGCGGGAAATGGCTTGGGCACTGAACTTGTCTTTGGCCGTGGAGTTTTGAGCGCCTTGAGTGAGGAGCTCCATGTTAGTTTTGTGTGGGTGCTGAAGCTGCTTGATTCCATCCCACTGGGCTCAATGGGCATGGGACCGGAAGTGAGCCAACAGGGTTTCCTAGATAGCTGCCAGGACAGCTGATGGTATGTGAAGTGCATGAGGCAGGTGGAGTTGTTTTGGCACTGGAAGAGCTGTGCTGCTGCTTCGGGCAGTTGCCATTCACCAGCACACTCCCTTCCCTAGGTGTCATATCCACTTTCAGACATATGTGCTGCCAGAGCACTTGGTTACCATGGCAGCGGGAAATGGCTTGGGCACTGAACTTGTCTTTGGCCGTGACGTTTTGAGCACCTTGAGTGAGGAGTTACATGTTAGATTTGTGTGGGTGCTCAAGCTGCTTGATTCCATCCCACTGGGCTCAATGGGCATGGGACCGGAAGTGACCCAACAGGGTTTCCTAGATAGGTGCCAGGACAGCTGTTGGTATGTGAAGTTCATGAGGCTGGTGGAGTTGTTTTGGCAGTGGAAGAGCTGTGCTGCTGCTTCAGGCAGTTGCCTTTCACCAGCACACTCCCTTCCCTAGGTGTCATATCCACTTTCAGACATATGTGCTGCCAGAGCACTTGGTTTCCATGGCAGCGGGAAATGGCTTGGGCACTGAACTTGTCTTTGGCCGTGGAGTTTTGAGCGCCTTGAGTGAGGAGCTCCATGTTCGTTTTGTGTGGGTGCTGAAGCTGCTTAATTCCATCCCACTGGGCTCAATGTGCATCAGACCGGAAGTGACCCAACAGGGTTTCCTAGATAGGTGCCAGGACAGCTGATGGTATGTGAAATGCATGAGGCAGGTGGAGTTGTTTTGGCACTGGAAGAGCTGTGCTGCTGCTTCGGGCAGTTGCCATTCACCAGCACACTCCCTTTCCTAGGAGTCATATCCACTTTCAGACATATGTGCTGCCAGAGCACTTGGTTTCCATGGCAGCGGGAAATGGCTTGGGCACTGAACTTGTCTTTGGCTGTGGAGTTTTGAGCGCCTAGAGTGAGAAGCTCCATGTTCGTTTTGTGTGGGTGCTGAAGCTGCTTGATTCCATCCCACTGGGCTCAATGTGCATGGGACCGGATGTGACCCAACAGGGTTTCCTAGATAGCTGCCAGGACAGCTGATGGTATGTCAAGTTCATGAGGCAGGTGGAGTTGTTTTGGCAGTGGAAGAGCTGTGCTGCTGCTTCGGGCAGTTGCCATTCACCACCACACTCCCTTCCCTAGGTGTCATATCCACTTTCAGAGATATGTGCTGCCAGAGCACTTGGTTTCCATGGCAGCGGGAAATGGCTTGGGCACTGAACTTGTCTTTGTCCGTGGAGTTTTCAGCGCCTTGAGTGAGGAGCTCCATGTTCGTTTTGTGTGGGTGCTGAAGCTGCTTGATTCCATCCCACTGGGCTCAATGGGCGTGGGACCGGAAGTGAGCCAACAGGGTTTCCTAGAGAGCTGCCAGGACAGCTGATGGTATGTGAAATGCATGAGGCAGGTGGAGTTGTTTTGGCACTGGAAGAGCTGTGCTGCTGCTTCGGGCAGTTGCCATTCACCAGCACACTCCCTTCTCTAGGTGTCATATCCACTTTCAGAGATATGTGCTGCCAGAGCACTTGGTTTCCATGGCAGCGGGAAATGGCTTGGGCACTGAACTTGTCTTTGGCTGTGGAGTTTTGAGCGCCTTGAGTGAGGAGCTCCATGTTAGTTTTGTGTGGGTGCTGAAGCTGCTTGATTCCATCCCACTGGGCTCAATGGGCATGGGACCGGAAGTGACCCAACAGGGTTTCCTAGATAGCTGCCAGGACAGCTGATGGTATGTGAAGTGCATGAGGCAGGTGGAGTTGTTTTGGCACTGGAAGAGCTGTGCTGCTGCTTCGGGCAGTTGCCATTCACCAGCACACTCCCTTCCCTAGGTGTCATATCCACTTTCAGACATATGTGCTGCCAGAGCACTTGGTTTCCATGGCAGCGGGAAATGGCTTGGGCACTGAACTTGTCTTTGGCCGTGGAGTTTTGAGCGCCTTGAGTGAGGAGCTCCATGTTCGTTTTGTGTGGGTGCTGAAGCTGCTTGATTCCATCCCACTGGGCTCAATGGGCGTGGGACCGGAAGTGAGCCAACAGGGTTTCCTAGATAGCTGCCAGGACAGCTGATGGTATGTGAAGTTCATGAGGCAGGTGGAGTTGTTTTGGCAGTGGAAGAGCTGTGCTGCTGCTTCGGGCAGTTGCCATTCACCAGCACACTCCCTTCCCTAGGTGTCATATCCACTTTCAGACATATGTGCTGCCAGAGCACTTGGTTTCCATGGCAGCGGGAAATGGCTTGGGCACTGAACTTGTCTTTGGCCGTGGAGTTTTGAGCGCCTTGAGTGAGGAGCTCCATGTTCGTTTTGTGTGGGTGCTGAAGCTGCTTGATTCCATCCCACTGGGCTCAATGGGCATGGGACCGGAAGTGACCCAACAGGGTTTCCTAAATACCTGCGAGGACAGCTGATGGTATCTGAAATGCATGAGGCAGGTGGAGTTGTTTTGGCACTGGAAGAGCTGTGCTGCTGCTTCGGGCAGTTGCCATTCACCACCACACTCCCTTCCCTAGGTGTCATATCCACTTTCAGACATATGTGCTGCCAGAGCACTTGGTTTCCATGGCAGCGGGAAATGCCTTGGGCACTGAACTTGTCTTTGGCCGTGACGTTTTGAGCGCCTTGAGTGAGGAGCTCCATGTTAGATCTGTGTGGGTGCTGAAGCTGTTTGATTCCATCCCACTGGGCTCAATGGGCATGGGACCGGAAGTGACCCAACAGGGTTTCCTAGATAGCTGCCAGGACAGCTGATGGTATGTGAAGTTCATGAGGCTGGTGGAGTTGTTTTGGCAGTGGAAGAGCTGTGCTGCTGCTTCGGGCAGTTGCCATTCACCAGCACACTCCCTTCCCTAGGTGTCATATCCACTTTCACACATATGTGCTGCCAGAGCACTTGGTTTCCATGGCAGCGGGAAATGGCTTGGGCACTGAACTTGTCTTTGGCTGTGGAGTTTTGAGCGCCTTGAGTGAGGAGCTCCATGTTAGTTTTGTGTGGGTGCTGAAGCTGCTTGATTCCATCCCACTGGGCTCAATGGGCATGGGACCGGAAGTGACCCAACAGGGTTTCCTAGATAGCTGCCAGGACAGCTGATGGTATGGGAAGTTCATGAGGCAGGTGGAGTTGTTTTGGCAGTGGAAGAGCTGTGCTGCTGCTTCGGGCAGTTGCCATTCACCAACACACTCCCTTCCCTAGGTGTCATATCCACTTTCAGACATATGTGCTGCCAGAGCACTTGGTTTCCATGGCAGCGGGAAATGGCTTGGGCACTGAACTTGTCTTTGGCCGTGGAGTTTTGAGCGCCTTGAGTGAGGAGCTCCATGTTCGTTTTGTGTGGGTGCTGAAGCTGCTTGATTCCATCCCACTGGGCTCAATGGGCGTGGGACCGGAAGTGAGCCAACAGGGTTTCCTAGAGAGCTGCCAGGACAGCTGATGGTATGTGAAATGCATGAGGCAGGTGGAGTTGTTTTGGCACTGGAAGAGCTGTGCTGCTGCTTCGGGCAGTTGCCATTCACCAGCACACTCCCTTCTCTAGGTGTCATATCCACTTTCAGAGATATGTGCTGCCAGAGCACTTGGTTTCCATGGCAGCGGGAAATGGCTTGGGCACTGAACTTGTCTTTGGCTGTGGAGTTTTGAGCGCCTTGAGTGAGGAGCTCCATGTTAGTTTTGTGTGGGTGCTGAAGCTGCTTGATTCCATCCCACTGGGCTCAATGGGCATGGGACCGGAAGTGACCCAACAGGGTTTCCTAGATAGCTGCCAGGACAGCTGATGGTATGTGAAGTGCATGAGGCAGGTGGAGTTGTTTTGGCACTGGAAGAGCTGTGCTGCTGCTTCGGGCAGTTGCCATTCACCAGCACACTCCCTTCCCTAGGTGTCATATCCACTTTCAGACATATGTGCTGCCAGAGCACTTGGTTTCCATGGCAGCGGGAAATGGCTTGGGCACTGAACTTGTCTTTGGCCGTGGAGTTTTGAGCGCCTTGAGTGAGGAGCTCCATGTTCGTTTTGTGTGGGTGCTGAAGCTGCTTGATTCCATCCCACTGGGCTCAATGGGCGTGGGACCGGAAGTGAGCCAACAGGGTTTCCTAGATAGCTGCCAGGACAGCTGATGGTATGTGAAGTTCATGAGGCAGGTGGAGTTGTTTTGGCAGTGGAAGAGCTGTGCTGCTGCTTCGGGCAGTTGCCATTCACCAGCACACTCCCTTCCCTAGGTGTCATATCCACTTTCAGACATATGTGCTGCCAGAGCACTTGGTTTCCATGGCAGCGGGAAATGGCTTGGGCACTGAACTTGTCTTTGGCCGTGGAGTTTTGAGCGCCTTGAGTGAGGAGCTCCATGTTCGTTTTGTGTGGGTGCTGAAGCTGCTTGATTCCATCCCACTGGGATGAATGGGCATGGGACCGGAAGTGACCCAACAGGGTTTCCTAAATACCTGCGAGGACAGCTGATGGTATGTGAAATGCATGAGGCAGGTGGAGTTGTTTTGGCACTGGAAGAGCTGTGCTGCTGCTTCGGGCAGTTGCCATTCACCAGCACACTCCCTTCCCTAGGTGTCATATCCACTTTCAGACATATGTGCTGCCAGAGCACTTGGTTTCCATGGCAGCGGGAAATGGCTTGGGCACTGAACTTGTCTTTGGCTGTGGAGTTTTGAGCGCCTTGAGTGAGGAGCTCCATGTTAGTTTTGTGTGGGTGCTGAAGCTGCTTGATTCCATCCCACTGGGCTCAATGGGCATGGGACCGGAAGTGACCCAACAGGGTTTCCTAGATAGCTGCCAGGACAGCTGATGGTATGGGAAGTTCATGAGGCAGGTGGAGTTGTTTTGGCAGTGGAAGAGCTGTGCTGCTGCTTCGGGCAGTTGCCATTCACCAACACACTCCCTTCCCTAGGTGTCATATCCACTTTCAGACATATGTGCTGCCAGAGCACTTGGTTTCCATGGCAGCGGGAAATGGCTTGGGCACTGAACTTGTCTTTGGCCGTGGAGTTTTGAGCGCCTTGAGTGAGGAGCTCCATGTTCGTTTTGTGTGGGTGCTGAAGCTGCTTCATTCCATCCCACTGGGCTCAATGGGCATGGGACCGGAAGTGACCCAACAGGGTTTCCTAGATAGGTGCCAGGACAGCTGATGGTATGTGAAGTTCATGAGGCAGGTGGAGTTGTTTTGGCAGTGGAAGAGCTGTGCTGCTGCTTCGGGCAGTTGCCATTCACCAGCACACTCCCTTCCCTAGGTGTCATATCCACTTTCAGACATATGTGCTGCCAGAGCACTTGGTTTCCATGGCAGCGGGAAATGGCTTGGGCACTGAACTTGTCTTTGGCCGTGGAGTTTTGAGCGCCTTGAGTGAGGAGCTCCATGTTCGTTTTGTGTGGGTGCTGAAGCTGCTTGATTCCATCCCACTGGGCTCATTGGGCGTGGGACCGGAAGTGACCCAACAGGGTTTCCTAGAAGGCTGCCAGGACAGCTGATGGTATGTGAAGTGCATGAGGCAGGTGCAGTTGTTTTGGCAGTGGAAGAGCTGTGCTGCTGCTTCGGGCAGTTGACATTCACCAACAGACTCCCTTCCCTAGGTGTCATATCCATTTTCAGAGATATGTGCTGGCAGAGCACTTGGTTTCCATGGCAGCGGGAAATGGCTTGGGCACTGAACTTGTCTTTGGCCGTGGAGTTTTGAGCACCTTGAGTGAGGAGCTCCATGTTCGTTTTGTGTGGGTGCTGAAGCTGCTTGATTCCATCCCACTGTGCTCAATGGGCATGGGACCGGAAGTGACCCAACAGGGTTTCCTAGATAGCTGCCAGGACAGCTGATGGTATGTGAAGTTCATGAGGCAGGTGGAGTTGTTTTGGCAGTGGAAGAGCTGTGCTGCTGCTTCGGGCAGTTGCCATTCACCAGCACACTCCCTTCCCTAGGTGTCATATCCACTTTCAGACATATGTGCTGCCAGAGCACTTGGTTTCCATGGCAGCGGGAAATGGCTTGGGCACTGAACTTGTCTTTGGCCGTGGAGTTTTGAGCGCCTTGAGTGAGGAGCTCCATGTTCGTTTTGTGTGGGTGCTGAAGCTGCTTGATTCCATCCCACTGGGCTCAATGGGCATGGGACCGGAAGTGACCCAACAGGGTTTCCTAAATACCTGCGAGGACAGCTGATGGTATCTGAAATGCATGAGGCAGGTGGAGTTGTTTTGGCACTGGAAGAGCTGTGCTGCTGCTTCGGGCAGTTGCCATTCACCACCACACTCCCTTCCCTAGGTGTCATATCCACTTTCAGACATATGTGCTGCCAGAGCACTTGGTTTCCATGGCAGCGGGAAATGCCTTGGGCACTGAACTTGTCTTTGGCCGTGACGTTTTGAGCGCCTTGAGTGAGGAGCTCCATGTTAGATCTGTGTGGGTGCTGAAGCTGTTTGATTCCATCCCACTGGGCTCAATGGGCATGGGACCGGAAGTGACCCAACAGGGTTTCCTAGATAGCTGCCAGGACAGCTGATGGTATGTGAAGTTCATGAGGCTGGTGGAGTTGTTTTGGCAGTGGAAGAGCTGTGCTGCTGCTTCGGGCAGTTGCCATTCACCAGCACACTCCCTTCCCTAGGTGTCATATCCACTTTCACACATATGTGCTGCCAGAGCACTTGGTTTCCATGGCAGCGGGAAATGGCTTGGGCACTGAACTTGTCTTTGGCTGTGGAGTTTTGAGCGCCTTGAGTGAGGAGCTCCATGTTCGTTTTGTGTGGGTGCTGAAGCTGCTTGATTCCATCCCACTGGGCTCAATGGGCATGGGACCGGAAGTGACCCAACAGGGTTTCCTAGAGAGCTGCCAGGACAGCTGATGGTATGGGAAGTTCATGAGGCAGGTGGAGTTGTTTTGGCAGTGGAAGAGCTGTGCTGCTGCTTCGGGCAGTTGCCATTCACCAACACACTCCCTTCCCTAGGTGTCATATCCACTTTCAGACATATGTGCTGCCAGAGCACTTGGTTTCCATGGCAGCGGGAAATGGCTTGGGCACTGAACTTGTCTTTGGCCGTGGAGTTTTGAGCGCCTTGAGTGAGGAGCTCCATGTTCGTTTTGTGTGGGTGCTGAAGCTGCTTAATTCCATCCCACTGGGCTCAATGGGCATGGGACCGGAAGTGACCCAACAGGGTTTCCTAGATAGGTGCCAGGACAGCTGATGGTATGTGAAGTTCATGAGGCAGGTGGAGTTGTTTTGGCACTGGAAGAGCTGTGCTGCTGCTTCGGGCAGTTGCCATTCACCAGCACACTCCCTTCCCTAGGTGTCATATCCACTTTCAGACATATGTGCTGCCAGAGCACTTGGTTTCCATGGCAGCGGGAAATGGCTTGGGCACTGAACTTGTCTTTGGCCGTGGAGTTTTGAGCGCCTTGAGTGAGGAGCTCCATGTTCGTTTTGTGTGGGTGCTGAAGCTGCTTGATTCCATCCCACTGGGCTCATTCGGCGTGGGACCGGAAGTGACCCAACAGGGTTTCCTAGAAGGCTGCCAGGACAGCTGATGGTATGTGAAGTGCATGAGGCAGGTGCAGTTGTTTTGGCAGTGGAAGAGCTGTGCTGCTGCTTCGGGCAGTTGACATTCACCAACAGACTCCCTTCCCTAGGTGTCATATCCATTTTCAGAGATATGTGCTGGCAGAGCACTTGGTTTCCATGGCAGCGGGAAATGGCTTGGGCACTGAACTTGTCTTTGGCCGTGGAGTTTTGAGCGCCTTGAGTGAGGAGCTCCATGTTCGTTTTGTGTGGGTGCTGAAGCTGCTTGATTCCATCCCACTGGGCTCAATGGGCATGGGACCGGAAGTGACCCAACAGGGTTTCCTAGATAGCTGCCAGGACAGCTGATGGTATGTGAAGTTCATGAGGCAGGTGGAGTTGTTTTGGCAGTGGAAGAGCTGTGCTGCTGCTTCGGGCAGTTGCCATTCACCAGCACACTCCCTTCCCTAGGTGTCATATCCACTTTCAGACATATGTGCTGCCAGAGCACTTGGTTTCCATGGCAGCGGGAAATGGCTTGGGCACTGAACTTGTCTTTGGCCGTGACGTTTTGAGCACCTTGAGTGAGGAGTTACATGTTAGATTTGTGTGGGTGCTCAAGCTGCTTGATTCCATCCCACTGGGCTCAATGGGCATGGGACCGGAAGTGACCCCACAGGGTTTCCTAGATAGCTGCCAGGACAGCTGATGGTATGTGAAGTTCATGAGGCAGGTGGAGTTGTTTTGGCACTGGAAGAGCTGTACTGCTGCTTCAGGCAGTTGCCTTTCACCAGCACACTCCCTTCCCTAGGTGTCATATCCACTTTCAGACATATGTGCTGCCAGAGCACTTGGTTTCCATGGCAGCGGGAAATGGCTTGGGCACTGAACTTGTCTTTGGCTGTGGAGTTTTGAGCGCCTTGAGTGAGGAGCTCCATGTTCGTTTTGTGTGGGTGCTGAAGCTGCTTGATTCCATCCCACTGGGCTCAAAGAGCATGGGACCGGAAGTGAGCCAACAGGGTTTCCTAGAGAGCTGCCAGGACAGCTGATGGTATGTGAAGTTCATGAGGCAGGTGGAGTTGTTTTGGCAGTGGAAGAGCTGTGCTGCTGCTTCGGGCAGTTGCCATTCACCAGCACACTCCCTTCCCTAGGTGTCATATCCACTTTCAGACATATGTGCTGCCAGAGCACTTGGTTTCCATGGCAGCGGGAAATGGCTTGGGCACTGAACTTGTCTTTGGCCGTGGAGTTTTGAGCGCCTTGAGTGAGGAGCTCCATGTTCGTTTTGTGTGGGTGCTGAAGCTGCTTAATTCCATCCCACTGGGCTCAATGGGCATGGGACCGGATGTGACCCAACAGGGTTTCCTAGAGAGCTGCCAGGACAGCTGATGGTATGTGAAGTTCATGAGGCAGGTGGAGTTGTTTTGGCACTGGAAGAGCTGTGCTGCTGCTTCGGGCAGTTGCCATTCACCACCACACTCCCTTCCCTAGGTGTCATATCCACTTTCACACATATGTGCTGCCAGAGCACTTGGTTTCCATGGCAGCGGGAAATGGCTTGGGCACTGAACTTGTCTTTGGCCGTGGAGTTTTGAGCGCCTTGAGTGAGGAGCTCCATGTTAGTTTTGTGTGGGTGCTGAAGCTGCTTGATTCCATCCCACTGGGCTCAATGGGCATGGGACCGCAAGTGACCCAACAGGGTTTCCTAGATAGGTGCCAGGACAGCTGATGGTATGTGAAGTTCATGAGGCAGGTGGAGTTGTTTTGGCACTGGAAGAGCTGTGCTGCTGCTTCGGGCAGTTGCCATTCACCAGCACACTCCCTTCCCTAGGTGTCATATCCACTTTCAGACATATGTGCTGCCAGAGCACTTGGTTTCCATGGCAGCGGGAAATGGCTTGGGCACTGAACTTGTCTTTGGCCGTGGAGTTTTGAGCGCCTTGAGTGAGGAGCTCCATGTTCGTTTTGTGTGGGTGCTGAAGCTGCTTGATTCCATCCCACTGGGCTCAATGGGCATGGGACCGGAAGTGACCCAACAGGGTTTCCTAGATAGGTGCCAGGACAGCTGATGGTATGTGAAGTTCATGAGGCAGGTGGAGTTGTTTTGGCACTGGAAGAGCTGTGCTGCTGCTTCGGGCAGTTGCCATTCACCACCACACTCCCTTCCCTAGGTGTCATATCCACTTTCAGACATATGTGCTGCCAGAGCACTTGGTTTCCATGGCAGCGGGAAATGGCTTGGGCACTGAACTTGTCTTTGGCCGTGGAGTTTTGAGCGCCTTGAGTGAGGAGCTCCATGTTCGTTTTGTGTGGGTGCTGAAGCTGCTTGATTCCATCCCACTGGGCTCAATGGGCGTGGGACCGGAAGTGACCCAACAGGGTTTCCTAGAAGGCTGCCAGGACAGCTGATGGTATGTGAAGTGCATGAGGCAGGTGCAGTTGTTTTGGCACTGGAAGAGCTGTGCTGTTGCTTCGGGCAGTTGACATTCACCAACAGACTCCCTTCCCTAGGTGTCATATCCATTTTCAGAGATATGTGCTGGCAGAGCACTTGGTTTCCATGGCAGCGGGAAATGGCTTGGGCACTGAACTTGTCTTTGGCCGTGGAGTTTTGAGCACCTTGAGTGAGGAGCTCCATGTTCGTTTTGTGTGGGTGCTGAAGCTGCTTGATTCCATCCCACTGGGCTCAATGGGCATGGGACCGGAAGTGACCCAACAGGGTTTCCTAGATAGCTGCCAGGACAGCTGATGGTATGTGAAGTTCATGAGGCAGGTGGAGTTGTTTTGGCAGTGGAAGAGCTGTGCTGCTGCTTCGGGCAGTTGCCATTCACCAGCACACTCCCTTCCCTAGGTGTCATATCCACTTTCAGACATATGTGCTGCCAGAGCACTTGGTTTCCATGGCAGCGGGAAATGGCTTGCGCACTGAACTTGTCTTTGGCCGTGACGTTTTGAGCACCTTGAGTGAGGAGTTACATGTTAGATTTGTGTGGGTGCTCAAGCTGCTTGATTCCATCCCACTGGGCTCAATGGGCATGGGACCGGAAGTGACCCCACAGGGTTTCCTAGATAGCTGCCAGGACAGCTGATGGTATGTGAAGTTCATGAGGCAGGTGGAGTTGTTTTGGCAGTGGAAGAGCTGTGCTGCTGCTTCAGGCAGTTGCCTTTCACCAGCACACTCCCTTCCCTAGGTGTCATATCCACTTTCAGACATATGTGCTGCCAGAGCACTTGGTTTCCATGGCAGCGGGAAATGGCTTGGGCACTGAACTTGTCTTTGGCTGTGGAGTTTTGAGCGCCTTGAGTGAGGAGCTCCATGTTAGTTTTGTGTGGGTGCTGAAGCTGCTTGATTCCATCCCACTGGGCTCAAAGAGCATGGGACCGGAAGTGACCCAACAGGGTTTCCTAGAGAGCTGCCAGGACAGCTGATGGTATGTGAAGTTCATGAGGCAGGTGGAGTTGTTTTGGCACTGGAAGAGCTGTGCTGCTGCTTCGGGCAGTTGCCATTCACCACCACACTCCCTTCCCTAGGTGTCATATCCACTTTCAGACATATGTGCTGCCAGAGCACTTGGTTTCCATGGCAGCGGGAAATGGCTTGGGCACTGAACTTGTCTTTGGCCGTGGAGTTTTGAGCGCCTTGAGTGAGGAGCTCCATGTTCGTTTTGTGTGGGTGCTGAAGCTGCTTAATTCCATCCCACTGGGCTCAATGGGCATGGGACCGGAAGTGACCCAACAGGGTTTCCTAGATAGGTGCCAGGACAGCTGATGGTATGTGAAATGCATGAGGCAGGTGGAGTTGTTTTGGCACTGGAAGAGCTGTGCTGCTGCTTCGGGCAGTTGCCATTCACCACCACACTCCCTTCCCTAGGTGTCATATCCACTTTCACACATATGTGCTGCCAGAGCACTTGGTTTCCATGGCAGTGGGAAATGGCTTGGGCACTGAACTTGTCTTTGGCCGTGGAGTTTTGAGCGCCTTGAGTGAGGAGCTCCATGTTCGTTTTGTGTGGGTGCTGAAGCTGCTTGATTCCATCCCACTGGGCTCAATGGGCGTGGGACCGGAAGTGACCCAACAGGGTTTCCTAGAAGGCTGCCAGGACAGCTGATGGTATGTGAAGTGCATGAGGCAGGTGGAGTTGTTTTGGCAGTGGAAGAGCTGTGCTGCTGCTTCGGGCAGTTGCCATTCACCAGCACACTCCCTTCCCTAGGTGTCATATCCATTTTCAGAGATATGTGCTGCCAGAGCACTTGGTTTCCATGGCAGCGGGAAATGGCTTGGGCACTGAACTTGTCTTTGTCCGTGGAGTTTTGAGCACCTTGAGTGAGGAGCTCCATGTTCGTTTTGTGTGGGTGCTGAAGCTGCTTGATTCCATCCCACTGTGCTCAATGGGCATGGGACCGGAAGTGACCCAACAGGGTTTCCTAGATAGCTGCCAGGACAGCTGATGGTATGTGAAGTTCATGAGGCAGGTGGAGTTGTTTTGGCAGTGGAAGAGCTGTGCTGCTGCTTCGGGCAGTTGCTATTCACCAGCACACTCCCTTCCCTAGGTGTCATATCCACTTTCAGACATATGTGCTGCCAGAGCACTTGGTTTCCATGGCAGCGGGAAATGGCTTGGGCACTGAACTTGTCTTTGGCTGTGGAGCTTTGAGCGCCTTGAGTGAGGAGCTCCATGTTCGTTTTGTGTGGGTGCTGAAGCTGCTTGATTCCATCCCACTGGGCTCAATGGGCGTGGGACCGGAAGTGAGCCAACAGGGTTTCCTAGAGAGCTGCCAGGACAGCTGATGGTATGTGAAATGCATGAGGCAGGTGGAGTTGTTTTGGCACTGGAAGAGCTGTGCTGCTGCTTCGGGCAGTTGCCATTCACCAGCACACTCCCTTCTCTAGGTGTCATATCCACTTTCAGACATATGTGCTGCCAGAGCACTTGGTTTCCATGGCAGCGGGAAATGGCTTGGGCACTGAACTTGTCTTTGGCCGTGGAGTTTTGAGCGCCTTGAGTGAGGAGCTCCATGTTCGTTTTGTGTGGGTGCTGAAGCTGCTTGATTCCATCCCACTGGGCTCAATGTGCATGGGACCGGAAGTGAGCCAACAGGGTTTCCTAGATAGCTGCCAGGACAGCTGATGGTATGTGAAGTTCATGAGGCAGGTGGAGTTGTTTTGGCAGTGGAAGAGCTGTGCTGCTGCTTCGGGCAGTTGCCATTCACCAGCACACTCCCTTCTCTAGGTGTCATATCCACTTTCAGAGATATGTGCTGCCAGAGCACTTGGTTTCCATGGCAGCGGGAAGTGGCTTGGGCACTGAACTTGTCTTTGGCTGTGGAGTTTTGAGCGCCTTGAGTGAGGAGCTCCATGTTAGTTTTGTGTGGGTGCTGAAGCTGCTTGATTCCATCCCACTGGGCTCAATGGGCATGGGACCGGAAGTGACCCAACAGGGTTTCCTAGAGAGCTGCCAGGACAGCTGATGGTATGTGAAGTGCATGAGGCAGGTGGAGTTGTTTTGGCACTGGAAGAGCTGTGCTGCTGCTTCGGGCAGTTGCCATTCACCAGCACACTCCCTTCCCTAGGTGTCATATCCACTTTCAGACATATGTGCTGCCAGAGCACTTGGTTTCCATGGCAGCGGGAAATGGCTTGGGCACTGAACTTGTCTTTGGCCGTGACGTTTTGAGCACCTTGAGTGAGGAGTTACATGTTAGATTTGTGTGGGTGCTCAAGCTGCTTGATTCCATCCCACTGGGCTCAATGGGCATGGGACCGGAAGTGACCCAACAGGGTTTCCTAGATAGGTGCCAGGACAGCTGTTGGTATGTGAAGTTCATGAGGCAGGTAGAGTTGTTTTGGCACTGGAAGAGCTGTGCTGCTGCTTCAGGCAGTTGCCTTTCACCAGCACACTCCCTTCCCTAGGTGTCATATCCACTTTCAGACATATGTGCTGCCAGAGCACTTGGTTTCCATGGCAGCGGGAAATGGCTTGGGCACTGAACTTGTCTTTGGCCGTGGAGTTTTGAGCGCCTTGAGTGAGGAGCTCCATGTTCGTTTTGTGTGGGTGCTCAAGCTGCTTAATTCCATCCCACTGGGCTCAATGTGCATGGGACCGGAAGTGACCCAACAGGGTTTCCTAGATACATGCCAGGACAGCTGATGGTATGTGAAATGCATGAGGCAGGTGGAGTTGTTTTGGCACTGGAAGAGCTGTGCTGCTGCTTCGGGCAGTTGCCATTCACCAGCACACTCCCTTCCCTAGGTGTCATATCCACTTTCAGAGATATGTGCTGCCAGAGCACTTGGTTTCCATGGCAGCGGGAAATGGCTTGGGCACTGAACTTGTCTTTGGCCGTGGAGTTTTGAGCGCCTTGAGTGAGGAGCTCCATGTTCGTTTTGTGTGGGTGCTGAAGCTGCTTGATTCCATCCCACTGGGCTCAAAGGGCGTGGGACCGGAAGTGAGCCAACAGGGTTTCCTAGAGAGCTGCCAGGACAGCTGATGGTATGTGAAATGCATGAGGCAGGTGGAGTTGTTTTGGCAGTGGAAGAGCTGTGCTGCTGCTTCGGGCAGTTGCCATTCACCAGCACACTCCCTTCTCTAGGTGTCATATCCACTTTCAGAGATATGTGCTGCCAGAGCACTTGGTTTCCATGGCAGCGGAAATGGCTTGGGCACTGAACTTGTCTTTGGCCGTGGAGTTTTGAGCGCCTTGAGTAAGGAGCTCCATGTTCGTTTTGTGTGGGTGCTGAAGCTGCTTGATTCCATCTCACTGGGCTCAATGGGCGTGTGACCGCAAGGGACCCAACAGGGTTTCCTAGATAGGTGCCAGGACAGCTGATGGTATGTCAAGTTCATGAGGCAGGTGGAGTTGTTTTGGCAGTGGAAGAGCTGTGCTGCTGCTTCGGGCATTTGCCATTCACCAACACACTCCCTTCCCTAGGTGTCATATCCATTTTCAGACTTATGTGCTGCCAGAGCACTTGGTTTCCATGGCAGCGGGAAATGGCTTGGGCACTGAACTTGTCTTTGGCTGTGCAGTTTTGAGCGCCTTGAGTGAGGAGCTCCATGTTAGTTTTGTGTGGGTGCTGAAGCTGCTTGATTCCATCCCACTGGGCTCAATGGGCATGGGACCGGAAGTGAGCCAACAGGGTTTCCTAGATAGCTGCCAGGACAGCTGATGGTATGTGAAGGTCATGAGGCAGGTGGAGTTGTTTTGGCAGTGGAAGAGCTGTGCTGCTGCTTCGGGCAGTTGCCATTCACCAGCACACTCCCTTCTCTAGGTGTCATATCCACTTTCAGAGATATGTGCTGCCAGAGCACTTGGT
Source organism: Ochotona princeps (assembly GCF_030435755.1). Classification (NCBI taxonomy): domain Eukaryota; kingdom Metazoa; phylum Chordata; class Mammalia; order Lagomorpha; family Ochotonidae; genus Ochotona; species Ochotona princeps. The sequence goes on along the minus strand of NC_080832.1, from coordinate 148,468,380 downwards.
TTCCATGGCAGCGGGAAGTGGCTTGGGCACTGAACTTGTCTTTGGCTGTGGAGTTTTGAGCGCCTTGAGTGAGGAGCTCCATGTTAGTTTTGTGTGGGTGCTGAAGCTGCTTGATTCCATCCCACTGGGCTCAATGGGCATGGGACCGGAAGTGACCCAACAGGGTTTCCTAGAGAGCTGCCAGGACAGCTGATGGTATGTGAAGTGCATGAGGCAGGTGGAGTTGTTTTGGCACTGGAAGAGCTGTGCTGCTGCTTCGGGCAGTTGCCATTCACCAGCACACTCCCTTCCCTAGGTGTCATATCCACTTTCAGACATATGTGCTGCCAGAGCACTTGGTTTCCATGGCAGCGGGAAATGGCTTGGGCACTGAACTTGTCTTTGGCCGTGACGTTTTGAGCACCTTGAGTGAGGAGTTACATGTTAGATTTGTGTGGGTGCTCAAGCTGCTTGATTCCATCCCACTGGGCTCAATGGGCATGGGACCGGAAGTGACCCAACAGGGTTTCCTAGATAGGTGCCAGGACAGCTGTTGGTATGTGAAGTTCATGAGGCAGGTAGAGTTGTTTTGGCAGTGGAAGAGCTGTGCTGCTGCTTCAGGCAGTTGCCTTTCACCAGCACACTCCCTTCCCTAGGTGTCATATCCACTTTCAGACATATGTGCTGCCAGAGCACTTGGTTTCCATGGCAGCGGGAAATGGCTTGGGCACTGAACTTGTCTTTGGCCGTGGAGTTTTGAGCGCCTTGAGTGAGGAGCTCCATGTTCGTTTTGTGTGGGTGCTGAAGCTGCTTAATTCCATCCCACTGGGCTCAATGTGCATGGGACCGGAAGTGACCCAACAGGGTTTCCTAGATACATGCCAGGACAGCTGATGGTATGTGAAATGCATGAGGCAGGTGGAGTTGTTTTGGCACTGGAAGAGCTGTGCTGCTGCTTCGGGCAGTTGCCATTCACCAGCACACTCCCTTCCCTAGGTGTCATATCCACTTTCAGAGATATGTGCTGCCAGAGCACTTGGTTTCCATGGCAGCGGGAAATGGCTTGGGCACTGAACTTGTCTTTGGCCGTGGAGTTTTGAGCGCCTTGAGTGAGGAGCTCCATGTTCGTTTTGTGTGGGTGCTGAAGCTGCTTGATTCCATCCCACTGGGCTCAAAGGGCGTGGGACCGGAAGTGAGCCAACAGGGTTTCCTAGAGAGCTGCCAGGACAGCTGATGGTATGTGAAATGCATGAGGCAGGTGGAGTTGTTTTGGCAGTGGAAGAGCTGTGCTGCTGCTTCGGGCAGTTGCCATTCACCAGCACACTCCCTTCTCTAGGTGTCATATCCACTTTCAGAGATATGTGCTGCCAGAGCACTTGGTTTCCATGGCAGCGGAAATGGCTTGGGCACTGAACTTGTCTTTGGCCGTGGAGTTTTGAGCGCCTTGAGTAAGGAGCTCCATGTTCGTTTTGTGTGGGTGCTGAAGCTGCTTGATTCCATCTCACTGGGCTCAATGGGCGTGTGACCGCAAGGGACCCAACAGGGTTTCCTAGATAGGTGCCAGGACAGCTGATGGTATGTCAAGTTCATGAGGCAGGTGGAGTTGTTTTGGCAGTGGAAGAGCTGTGCTGCTGCTTCGGGCATTTGCCATTCACCAACACACTCCCTTCCCTAGGTGTCATATCCATTTTCAGACTTATGTGCTGCCAGAGCACTTAGTTTCCATGGCAGCGGGAAATGGCTTGGGCACTGAACTTGTCTTTGGCTGTGCAGTTTTGAGCGCCTTGAGTGAGGAGCTCCATGTTAGTTTTGTGTGGGTGCTGAAGCTGCTTGATTCCATCCCACTGGGCTCAATGGGCATGGGACCGGAAGTGAGCCAACAGGGTTTCCTAGATAGCTGCCAGGACAGCTGATGGTATGTGAAGGTCATGAGGCAGGTGGAGTTGTTTTGGCAGTGGAAGAGCTGTGCTGCTGAATCGGGCAGTTGCCATTCACCACCAGACTCGCTTCCCTAGGTGTCATATCCACTTTCAGACATATGTGCTGCCAGAGCACTTGGTTTCCATGGCAGCATGAAATAGCTTGGGCACTGAACTTGTCTTCCGCCATGGAGTTTTGAGCGCCTTGAGTGAGGAGCTCCATGTTAGTTTTGTGTGGGTGCTGAAGCTGCTTGATTCCATCCCACTGGGCTCAATGGGCATGGGACCGGAAGTGACACAACAGGGTTTCCTAGATAGCTGCCAGGACAGCTGATGGTATGTGAAGTTCATGAGGTAGGTGGAGTTGTTTTGGCAGTGGAAGAGCTGTGCTGCTGCTTCGGGCAGTTGCCATTCACCAGCACACTCCCTTCCCTAGGTGTCATATCCACTTTCAGACATATGTGCTGCCAGAGCACTTGGTTTCCATGGCAGCGGGAAATGGCTTGGGCACTGAACTTGTCTTTGGCCGTGACGTTTGGAGAGCCTTGAGTGAGGAGCTCCATGTTCATTTTGCGTGGGTGCTCAAGCTGCTTGATTCCATCCCACTGGGCTCAATGGGCATGAGACCGGAAGTGACCCAACAGGGTTTCCTAGATAGCTGCCAGGACAGCTGATGGTATGTGAAGTTCATGAGGCAGGTGGAGTTGTTTTGGCACTGGAAGAGCTGTGCTGCTGCTTCGGGCAGTTGCCTTTCACCAGTACACTCCCTTCCCTAGGTGTCATATCCACTTTCAGACATATGTGCTGCCAGAGCACTTGAGTTCCATGGCAGCGGGAAATGGCTTGGGCACTGAACTTGTCTTTCGCCATGTAGTTTTGAGCGCCTTGAGTGAGGAGCTCCATGTTAGATTTGTGTGGGTGCTGAAGCTGCTTGATTCCATCCCACTGGGCTCAATGGGCATGGGACCGGAAGTGAGCCAACAGGGTTTCCTAGATAGCTGCAGGACAGCTGATGGTATGTGAAGTTCATGAGACATGTGGAGTTGTTTTGGCAGTGGAAGAGCTGTGCTGCTGCTTCGGGCAGTTGCCATTCACCAGTACACTCCCTTCCCTAGGTGTCATATCCACTTTCAGACATATGTGCTGCCAGAGCTCTTAGTTTCCAAAGCAGCGGGAAATGGCTTGGGCACTGAACTTGTCTTTGGCCATGGAGTTTTGAGCGCCTTGAGTGAGGAGCTCCATGTTCGTTTTGTGTGGGTGCTGAAGCTGCTTGATTCCATCCCACTGTGCTCAATGGACATGGGACCGGATGTGAGCCAACAGGGTTTCCTAGATAGCTGCCAGGACAGCTGATGGTATGTGAAGTTCATGAGGCAGGTGGAGTTGTTTTGGCAGTGGAAGAGCTGTGCTGCTGCTTCGGGCAGTTGCCATTCACCACCACACTCCCTTCCCTAGGTGTCATATCCACTTTCAGACATATGTGCTGCCAGAGCACTTGGTTTCCATGGCAGCGGGAAATGGCTTCAGCACTGAACTTGTCTTTGGCTGTGGAGATTTTAGCGCCTTGAGTGACGAGCTCCATGTTCGTTTTGTGTGGGTGCTGAAGCTGCTTGATTCCATCCCCTGGTCTCAATGGGCATGGGACCGGAAGTGACCCAACAGGGTTTCCTAGATAGCTGCCAGGACAGCTGATGGTATGTGAAGTTCATGAGGCAGGTGGAGTTGTTTTGGCAGTGGAAGAGCTGTGCTGCTGCTTCGGGCAGTTGCCATTCACCACCACATTCCCTTCCCTAGGTGCCATATCCACTTTCAGACATATGTGCTGCCAGAGCACTTGAGTTCCATGGCAGCGGGAAATGGCTTGGGCACTGAACTTGTCTTTGGCTGTGGGGTTTTGAGCACCTTGCGTGAGGAGCTCCATGTTAGTTTTCTGTGGGTGGTGAAGCTGCTTGATTCCTTCCCCCTGGGCTCAATGGGCATGGGACCAGAAGTGACCCAACAGGGGTTAGTAGATAGCTGCCAGGACAGCTGATGGTATGTGAAGTTCATGAGGCAGGTGGAGTTGTTTTGGCAGTGGAAGAGCTGTGCTGCTGCTTCGGGCAGTTGCCATTGACCAGCACACTCCCTTCCCTAGGTGTCATATCCACTTTCAGACATATGTGCTGCCAGAGCACTTGGTTTCCATGGCAGCGGGAAATGGCTTGGGCACTGAACTTGTCTTTGGCCATGGAGTTTTGAGCGCCTTGAGTGAGGAGCTCCATGTTCGTTTCGTGTGGGTGCTGAAGCTGCTTGATTCCATCCCACTGGGATGAATGGGCATGGGACCGGAAGTGACCCAACAGGGTTTCTTAGATAGCTGCCAGGACAGCTGTTGGTATGTGAAGTTCATGAGGCAGGTGGAGTTGTTTTGGCACTGGAAGAGCTGTGCTGCTGCTTCGGGCAGTTGCCATTCACCAGCACACTCCCTTCCCTAGGTGTCATATCCACTTTCAGACATATGTGCTGCCAGAGCACTTGGTTTCCATGGCAGCGGGAAATGGCTTCGGCACTGAACTTGTCTTTGGCGGTGGGGTTTTGAGCGCCTTGAGTGAGGAGCTCCATGTTCGTTTTGTGTGGGTGCTGAAGCTGCTTGATTCCATCCCACTGGGCTCAATGGGCATGGGACCGGAAGTGACCCAACAGGGTTTCCGAGATAGCTGCCAGGACAGCTGATGGTATGTGAAGTTCATGAGGCAGGTGGAGTTGTTTTGGCAGTGGAAGAGCTGTGCTGCTGCTTCGGGCAGTTTCCATTCACCAGCACACTCCCTTCCCTAGGTGTCATATCCACTTTCAGACATATGTGCTGCCAGAGCACTTGGTTTCCATGGCAGCGGGAAATGGCTAGGGCACTGAACTTGTCTTCGGATGTGGAGTTTTGAGCGCCTTGAGTGAGGAGCTCCACGTTAAATTTGTGTGGGTGCTCAAGCTGCTTGATTCCATCCCACTGGGCTCAATGGGCATGGGATCGGAAGTGACCCAACAGGGTTTCCTAGATAGCTGCCAGGACAGCTGATGGTATGTGAAGTTCATGAGGCAGGTGGAGTTGTTTAGGCACTGGAAGAGCTCTGCTGCTGTTTCAGGCAGTTGCCATTCACCACCACACTCCCTTCCCTAGGTGCCATATCCACTTTCAGACATATGTGCTGCCAGAGCACTTGAGTTCCATGGCAGCGGGAAATGGCTTGGGCACTGAACTTGTCTTTGGCTGTGGGGTTTTGAGCACCTTGCGTGAGGAGCTCCATGTTAGTTTTGTGTGGGTGCTGAAGCTGCTTGATTCCTTCCCCCTCGGCTCAATGGGCATGGGACCGGAAGTGACTCAACAGGGGTTAGTAGATAGCTGCCAGGACAGCTGATGGTATGTGAAGTTCATGAGGCAGGTGGAGTTGTTTTGGCAGTGGAAGAGCTGTGCTGCTGCTTCGGGCAGTTGCCATTGACCAGCACACTCCCTTCCCTAGGTGTCATATCCACTTTCAGACATATGTGCTGCCAGAGCACTTGGTTTCCATGGCAGCGGGAAATGGCTTGGGCACTGAACTTGTCTTTGGCTGTGGAGTTTTGAGCGCCTTGAGTGAGGAGCTCCATGTTCGTTTCGTGTGGGTGCTGAAGCTGCTTGATTCCATCCCACTGGGATGAATGGGCATGGGACCGGAAGTGACCCAACAGCGTTTCCTAGATAGGTGCCAGGACAGCTGATGGTATGTGAAGTTCATGAGGTAGGTGGAGTTGTTTTGGCACTGGAAGAGCTGTGCTGCTGCTTCGGGCAGTTGCCATTCACCAGCACACTCCCTTCCCCAGGTGTCATATCCACTTTCAGACATATGTGCTGCCAGAGCACTTGGTTTCCATGGCAGCATGAAATGGCTTGGGCACTGAACTTGTCTTTGGCCATGGAGTTTTGAGCGCCTTGAGTGAGGAGCTCCATGTTAGATTTGTGTGGGTGCTCAAGGTGCTTGATTCCACCCCACTGGGCTCAATGGCCATGGGACCGGAAGTGACCCAACAGGGTTTCCTAGATAGCTGCCAGGACAGCTGATGATATGTGAAGTTCATGAGGCAGGTGGAGTTGTTTTGGCAGTGGAAGAGCTGTGCTGCAGCTTCGGGCAGTTGCCATTCACTACCACACTCCCTTCCCTAGGTGTCATATCCACTTTCAGATATATGTGCTGCCAGAGCACTTGGTTTCCATGGCAGCGGGAAATGGCTTCGGCACTGAACTTGTCTTTGGCTGTGGGGTTTTGAGCGCCTTGAGTGAGGAGCTCCATGTTCGTTTTGTGTGGGTGCTGAAGCTGCTTGTTTCCATCCCACTGGGCTCAATGGGCATGGGACCGGAAGTGACCCAACAAAGTTTCCTAGCAAGCTGCCAGCACAGCTGATCGTATGTGAAGATCATGAGGCAGGTGAGTTGTTTTGGCACTGGAAGAGCTGTGCTGCTGCTTCGGGCAGTTGCCATTCACCAGCACACTCCCTTCCCTAGGTGTCATACCCTCTTTCAGACATATGTGCTGCCAGAGCACTTGGTTTCCATCTTAGCGGGAAATGGCTTGGGCACTGAACTTGTCTTTAGCTGCGGAGTATTTAGCGCCTTGAGTGAGGTGCTCCATGTTAGATTTGTTTGGGTGCTGAAGCTGCTTGATTCAATCCCACTGGGCTCAATGGGCATGGGACCGGAAGTGACCCAACAGGGTTACCTAGATAGCTGCCAGGAAGTTCATGAGGCAGGTGGAGTTGTTTCGGCAGTGGAAGAGCTGTGCTGCTGCTTCGGGCAGTTGCCATTCACCAACACACTCCCTTCCCTAGGTGTCATACCCACTTTCAGACATATGTGCTGCCAGAGCACTTGGTTTCCATGGCAGCAGGAAATGGCTTGGGCACTGAACTTGTCTTTGACCGAGGAGTTTTGAGAACCTTGATTGAGGAGCTCCTTGTTAGTTTTGTGTGGGTGCTGAAGCTGCTTGATTCCATCCCACTGGGCTCAATGGGCATGGGACCGGAAGTGACCCAACAGGGTTTCCTAGATAGCTGCCAGGACAGCTGATGGTATGTGAAGTTCATGAGGCAGGTGGAGTTGTTTTAGCAGTGGAAGAGCTGTGCTGCTGCTTCGGGCAGTTTCCATTCACCAGCACACTCCCTTCCCTAGGTGTCATATCCCCTTTCAGACATATGTGCTGCCAGAGCACTTGGTTTCCATTTCAGCGGGAAATGGCTTGGACACTGAACTTGTCTTTGGCTGCGGAGTATTTAGCGCCTTGAGTGAAGAGCTCCATGTTAGATTTGTTTGGGTGCTGAAGCTTCTTGATTCCATCCCACTGGGCTCAATGGGCATGGGACCGGAAGTGACCCAACAGGGTTTCCCAGAGCTGCCAGGAAGTTCATGAGGCAGGTGGAGTTGTTTTGGCAGTGGAAGAGCTGTGCTGCTGCTTCGGGCAGTTTCCATTCTCCAGCACACTCCCTTCCCTAGGTGTCATATCCACTTTCAGACATATGTGCTGCCAGAGCACTTGGTTTCCATATCAGCGGGAAATGGCTTGGGCACTGAACTTGTCTTTGGCCGAGGAGTTTTGAGCGCCTTGAGTGAGGAGCTCCATGTTAGTTTTGTGTGGGTGCTCAAGCTGCTTGATTCCATCCCACTGGGCTCAATGGGCATGGGACCGGAAGTGACCCAACAGGGTTTCCTAGAGAGCTGCCAGGACAGCTGATGGTATGTGAAGTTCATGAGGCAGGTGGAGTTGTTTTGGCAGTGGAAGAGCTGTGCTGGTGCTTCGGGCAGTTGCCATTCACCACCACACTCCCTTCCCTAGGTGTCATATCCACTTTCAGACATATGTGCTGCCAGAGCACTTGGTTTCCATGGCAGCGGGAAATGGCTTGGGCGCTGAACTTGTCTTTGCCGTCGGAGTAGTTAGCGCCTTGAGTGAAGAGCTCCATGTTAGATTTGTTTGGGTGCTGAAGCTTCTTGATTCCATCCCGCTGGTCTCAATGGGCATGGGACCGGAAGTGACCCAACAGGGTTTCCTAGAGAGCAGCCAGGACAGCTGATGGTATGTGAAGTTCATGAGGCAGGTGGAGTTGTTTTGGCACTGGAAGAGCTGTGCTGCTGCTTCAGGCAGTTGCCATTCACCACCACATTCCCTTCCCTAGAAGTCATATCCACTTTCAGACATATGTGCTGCCAGAGCACTTGGTTTCCATGGCATCGGGAAATGGCTTGGGCACTGAACTTGTCTTTGGCTGCGGAGTTTTGAGCGCCTTGAGTGAGGAGCTCCATGTTAGTTTTGTGTGGGTGCTGAAGCTGCTTGATTCCATCCCACTGGGCTCAATGGGCATGGGACCTGAAGTGACCCAACAGGGTTTCCTAGATAGCTGCCAGCACAGCTGATAGTATGTGAAGTTCATGAGGTAAGTGGAGTTGTTTTGGCAGTGGAAGAGCTGTGCTGCTGCTTCGGGCAGTTGCCATTCACCAGCACACTCCCTTCCCTAGGTGTCATATCTACTTTCAGACATATGTGCTGCCAGAGCACTTGGTTTCCATGGCAGCGGGAAATGGCTTGGTCACTGAACTTGTCTTTGCGGTCGGAGTATTTAGCGCCTTGAGTGAATTGCTCCATGTTAGATTTGTTTGGGTGCTGAAGCTTCTTGATTCCATCCCGCTGGTCCCAATGGGCATGGGACCGGAAGTGACCCAACAGGGTAACCTAGATAGCTGCCAGGAAGTTCATGAGGCAGGTGGAGTTGTTTTGGCAGTGGAAGAGCTGTGCTGCTGCTTCGGGCAGTTTCCATTCTCCAGCATACTCCCTTCCCTAGGTGTCATATCCACTTTCAGACATATGTGCTGCCAGAGCACTTGGTTTCCATGGCAGCGGGAAATGGCTTGGGCACTGAACTTGTCTTTGGCTGCGGAGTTTTGAGCGCCTTGAGTGAGGAGCTCCATGTTCGTTTTGTGTGGGTGCTCAAGTTGCTTGATTCTATCCAAATGGGCTCAATGGGCATGGAACCGGAAGTGACCCAACAGGGTTTCCTAGATAGCTGCCAGGACAGCTGATGGTATGTGAAGTTCATGAGGCAGGTGGAGTTGTTTTGGCACAGGAAGAGCTGTGCTGCTGCTTCGGGCAGTTGCCATTCACCACCAGACTCCTTTCCCTAGGTGTCATATCCACTTTCAGACATATGTGCTGCCAGAGCACTTGGTTTCCATGGCAGCATGAAATGGCTTAGGCACTGAACTTGTGTTTGGCCGAGGAGTTTTGAGCGCCTTGAGTGAGGAGCTCCATGTTCGTTTTGTGTGGGTGCTGAAGCTGCTTGATTCCATCCCACTGGGCTCAATGGGCATGGGAACAGAACTGACCCAACAGGGTTTCCTAGATAGCTGCCAGGACAGCTGATGGTATGTGAAGTTCATGAGGCAGGTGGAGTTGTTTTGGCACTGGAAGAGCTGTGCTGCTGCTTCGGGCAGTTGCCATTCACCAGCACACTCCCTTCCCTAGGTGTCATAACCACTTTCAGACATATGTGCTGCCAGAGCACTTGGTTTCCATGGCAGCGGGAAATGGCTTGGGCACTGAACTTGTCTTTAGCCGAGGAGTTTTGAGCGCCTTGTGTGAGGAGCTCCATGTTAGATTTGTGTGGGTGCTGAAGCTGCTTGATTGCATCCCACTGGGCTCAATGGGCATGGGACCGGAAGTGACCCAACAGGGTTTCCTACATAGTTGCCAGGTAGTTCACGAGGCAGGTGGAGTTGTTTTGGCACTGGAAGAGCTGTGCTGCTGCTTCGGGCAGTTGCCATTCACCAGCACACTCCCTTCCCTAGGTGTCATATCCACTTTCAGACATATGTGCTGCCAGAGCACTTGGTTTCCATGGCAGCGGGAAATGGCTTGGGCACTGAACTTGTTTTCGCCGTGGAGTTTTGATCGCCTTGAGTGAGGAGCTCCATGTTAGATTTGTGTGGGTGCTGAAGCTGCTTGATTCCATCCCACTGGGCTCAATGGGCATGGGACCGGAAGTGATACAACAGGGTTTTCTAGATAGCTGCCAGGACAGCTGATGGTATGTGAAGTTCATGAGGCAGGTGGGGTTGTTTTGGCAGTGGAAGAGCTGTGCTGGTGCTTCGGGCAGTTGCCATTCACCACCACACTCCCTTCCCTAGGTGTCATATCCACTTTCAGACATATGTGCTGCCAGAGCACTTGGTTTCCATGGCAGTGGGAAATGGCTTGGGCACTGAACTTGTTTTTTCCGTGGAGTTTGAGCGCCTTGAGTGAGGAGCTCCATGTTCGTTTTGTGTGGGTGCTCAAGCTGCTTCATTTCATCCCACTGGGCTCAATGGGCATGGGACCGGAAATGACCCAACAGGGTTTCCTAGAGAGCTGCCAGAAAGTTCATGAGGTAGGTGGAGTTGTTTTGGCAGTGGAAGAGCTGTGCTGCTGCTTCGGGCAGTTGCCATTCACCAGCACACTCCCTTCCCTAGGTGTCATATCCGCTTTCAGACATATGTGCTGCCAGAGCACTTGGTTTCCATGGCAGCGGGAAATGGTTTGGGTACTGAACTTGTCTTTGGCCGTGGAGTTTTGAGTGCCTTGAGTGAGGAGCTCCATGTTCGTTTTGTGTGGGAGCTGAAGCTGCTTGATTCCATCCCACTGGGCTCAATGGGCATGGGACCGGAAGTGACCCAACAGGGTTTCCTAGATAGCTGCCAAGACAGCTGATGGTATGTGAAGTTCATGAAGCAGGTGGAGTTGTTTTGGCACTGGAAGAGCTGTGCTGCTGCTTCGGGCAGTTGCCATTCACCACCACACTCCCTTCCCTAGGTGTCATATCCACTTTCAGACATATGTGCTGCCAGAGCACTTGGTTTCCATGGCAGCGGGAAATATCTTGGGCACTGAACTTGTTTTGGCCGAGGAGTTTTGATCGCCTTGAGTGAGGAGCTCCATGTTAGATTTGTGTGGGTGCTGAAGCTTCTTGATTCCATCCCACTGGGCTCAATGGGCATGGGACCGGAAGTGACCCAACAGGGTTTCCTAGATAGCTGCCAGGAAGTTCATGAGGCAGGTGGAGTTGTTTGGCACTGGAAGAGCTGTGCTGCTGCTTCGGGCAGTTGCCATTCACCAGCACACTCCCTTCCCTATGTGTCATATCCACTTTCAGACAGAGGTGCTGCCAGAGAACTTGGTTTCCATGGCAGCGGGAAATGGCTTGGGCACTGAACTTGTCTTTGGCTGCGGAGTTTTGAGTGCCTTGAGTGAGGAGCTCCATGTTCGTTTTGTGTGGGTGCTGAAGCTGCTTCATTCCATCCCACTGGGCTCAATGGGCATGGGACCGGAAGTGACCCAACAGCGTTTCCTAGATAGCTGCCAAGACAGCTGATGGTATGTGAAGTTCATGAGGCAGGTGGAGTTGTTTTGGCACTGGAAGAGCTGTGCTGCTGCTTCGGGCAGTTGCCATTCACCAGCACACTCCCTTCCCTAGCTGTCATATCCACTTTCAGACATATGTGCTGCCAGAGCACTTGGTTTCCATGGCAGCAGGAAATGGCTTGGGCACTGAACTTGTCCTTGGCCGTGGAGTTTTGAGCGCCTTGAGTGAGGAGCTCCATGTTAGATTTGTGTGGGTGCTGAAGCTGCTTGATTCCATCCCCCTGGGCTCAATGGGCATGGGACCGAAAGTGACCCAACAGGGTTTCCTAGATAGCTGCCAGGTAGTTCACGAAGCAGGTGGAGTTGTTTTGGCACTGGAAGTGTTGTGCTGTTGCTTCGGGCAGTTGCCATTCACTACCACACTCCCTTCCCTAGGTGTCATATCCACTTTCAGATATATGTGCTGCCAGAGCACTTGGTTTCCATGGCAGCGGGAAATGGCTTCGGCACTGAATTTGTCTTTGGCTGTGGGGTTTTGAGCGCCTTGAGTGAGGAGCTCCATGTTCGTTTTGTGTGGGTGCTGAAGCTGCTTGTTTCCATCCCACTGGGCTCAATGGGCATGGGACCGGAAGTGACCCAACAAAGTTTCCTAGCAAGCTGCCAGCACAGCTGATCGTATGTGAAGTTCATGAGGCAGGTGAGTTGTTTTGGCACTGGAAGAGCTGTGCTGCTGCTTCGGGCAGTTGCCATTCACCACCACACTCCCTTCCCTAGGTGTCATATCCACTTTCAGACATATGTGCTGCCAGAGCACTTGGTTTATATGGCAGCGGGAAATGGCTTGGGCACTGAACTTGTCTTTAGCTGCGGAGTATTTAGCGCCTTGAGTGAGGTGCTCCATGTTAGATTTGTTTGGGTGCTGAAGCTGCTTGATTCCATCCCACTGGGCTCAATGGGCATGGGACCGGAAGTGACCCAACAGGGTTACCTAGATAGCTGCCAGGAAGTTCATGAGGCAGGTGGAGTTGTTTCGGCAGTGGAAGAGCTGTGCTGCTGCTTCGGGCAGTTGCCATTCACCAACACACTCCCTTCCCTAGGTGTCATACCCACTTTCAGACATATGTGCTGCCAGAGCACTTGGTTTCCATGGCAGCAGGAAATGGCTTGGGCACTGAACTTGTCTTTGGCTGTGGAGTTTTGAGAACCTTGATTGAGGAGCTCCTTGTTAGTTTTGTGTGGGTGCTGAAGCTCCTTGATTCCATCCCACTGGGCTCAATGGGCATGGGACCGGAAGTGACCCAACAGGGTTTCCTAGATAGCTGCCAGGACAGCTGATGGTATGTGAAGTTCATGAGGCAGGTGGAGTTGTTTTAGCAGTGGAAGAGCTGTGCTGCTGCTTCGGGCAGTTGCCATTCACCAGCACACTCCCTTCCCTAGGTGTCATATCCCCTTTCAGACATATGTGCTGCCAGAGCACTTGGTTTCCATGGCAGCGGGAAATGGATTGGGCACTGAACTTGTCTTTGACCAAGGAGTTTTGAGCATCTTGAGTGAGAAGCTCCATGTTCGTTTTGTGTGGGTGCTGAAGCTGCTTGGTTCCATCCCACTGGTCTCAATGGGCATGGGACCGGAAGTGACCCAAAAGGGTTTCCTAGATAACTGCCAGGACAGCTGTTGGTATGTGAAGTTCATGAGGCAGGTGGAGTTGTTTTGGCAGTGGAAGAGCTGTGCTGCTGCTTCGGGCAGTTGCCATTCACAAGCACACTCCCTTCCCTAGGTGTCATATCCACTTTCAGACATATGTGCTGCCAGAGCACTTGGTTTCCATGGCAGCAGGAAATGGCTTGGGCACTGAACTTGTGTTTGGCCGAGGAGTTTTGAGCGCCTTGAGTGAGGAGCGCCATGTTCGTTTTGTGTGGGTGCTGAAGCTGCTTGATTCCATCAACTGGGCTCAATGGGCATGGGACCGGAAGTGACCCAACAGGGTTTCCTAGATAGCTGCCAGGACAGCTGATGGTATGTGAAGTTCATGAGGCAGGTGGAGTTGTTTCGGCAGTGGAAGAGCTGTGCTGCTGCTTCGGGCAGTTGCCATTCACCACCACACTCCCGTCCCTAGGTGTCATATCCACTTTCAGACATATGTGCTGCCAGAGCACTTGGTTTCCATTTCAGCGGGAAATGGCTTGGACACTGAACTTGTCTTTGGCTGCGGAGTATTTAGCGCCTTGAGTGAAGAGCTCCATGTTAGATTTGTTTGGGTGCTGAAGCTTCTTGATTCCATCCCACTGGGCTCAATGGGCATGGGACCGGAAGTGACCCAACAGGGTTTCCCAGAGCTGCCAGGAAGTTCATGAGGCAGGTGGAGTTGTTTTGGCAGTGGAAGAGCTGTGCTGCTGCTTCGGGCAGTTTCCATTCTCCAGCACACTCCCTTCCCTAGGTGTCATATCCACTTTCAGACATATGTGCTGCCAGAGCACTTGGTTTCCATATCAGCGGGAAATGGCTTGGGCACTGAACTTGTCTTTGGCCGAGGAGTTTTGAGCGCCTTGAGTGAGGAGCTCCATGTTAGTTTTGTGTGGGTGCTCAAGCTGCTTGATTCCATCCCACTGGGCTCAATGGGCATGATACCGGAAGTGACCCAACAGGGTTTCCTAGAGAGCTGCCAGGACAGCTGATGGTATGTGAAGTTCATGAGGCAGGTGGAGTTGTTTTGGCAGTGGAAGAGCTGTGCTGGTGCTTCGGGCAGTTGCCATTCACCACCACACTCCCTTCCCTAGGTGTCATATCCACTTTCAGACATATGTGCTGCCAGAGCACTTGGTTTCCATGGCAGCGGGAAATGGCTTGGGCGCTGAACTTGTCTTTGCCGTCGGAGTAGTTAGCGCCTTGAGTGAAGAGCTCCATGTTAGATTTGTTTGGGTGCTGAAGCTTCTTGATTCCATCCCGCTGGTCTCAATGGGCATGGGACCGGAAATGACCGAACAGGGTTTCCTAGAGAGCAGCCAGGACAGCTGATGGTATGTGAAGTTCATGAGGCAGGTGGAGTTGTTTTGGCACTGGAAGAGCTGTGCTGCTGCTTCAGGCAGTTGCCATTCACCACCACATTCCCTTCCCTAGAAGTCATATCCACTTTCAGACATATGTGCTGCCAGAGCACTTGGTTTCCATGGCATCGGGAAATGGCTTGGGCACTGAACTTGTCTTTGGCTGCGGAGTTTTGAGCGCCTTGAGTGAGGAGCTCCATGTTAGTTTTGTGTGGGTGCTGAAGCTGCTTGATTCCATCCCACTGGGCTCAATGGGCATGGGACCGGAAGTGAACCAACAGGGTTTCCTAGAGAGCTGCCAGCACAGCTGATAGTATGTGAAGTTCATGAGGTAAGTGGAGTTGTTTTGGCAGTGGAAGAGCTGTGCTGCTGCTTCGGGCAGTTGCCATTCACCAGCACACTCCCTTCCCTAGGTGTCATATCTACTTTCAGACATATGTGCTGCCAGAGCACTTGGTTTCCATGGCAGCGGGAAATGGCTTGGTCACTGAACTTGTCTTTGCGGTCGGAGTATTTAGCGCCTTGAGTGAATTGCTCCATGTTAGATTTGTTTGGGTGCTGAAGCTTCTTAATTCCATCCCGCTGGTCCCAATGGGCATGGGACCGGAAGTGACCCAACAGGGTAACCTAGATAGCTGCCAGGAAGTTCATGAGGCAGGTGGAGTTGTTTTGGCAGTGGAAGAGCTGTGCTGCTGCTTCGGGCATTTTCCATTCTCCAGCATACTCCCTTCCCTAGGTGTCATATCCACTTTCAGACATATGTGCTGCCAGAGCACTTGGTTTCCATGGCAGCGGGAAATGGCTTGGGCACTGAACTTGTCTTTGGCTGCGGAGTTTTGAGCGCCTTGAGTGAGGAGCTCCATGTTCGTTTTGTGTGGGTGCTCAAGTTGCTTGATTCTATCCAAATGGGCTCAATGGGCATGGAACCGGAAGTGACCCAACAGGGTTTCCTAGATAGCTGCCAGGACAGCTGATGGTATGTGAAGTTCATGAGGCAGGTGGAGTTGTTTTGGCAGTGGAAGAGCTGTGCTGCTGCTTCGGGCAGTTGCCATTCACCACCAGACTCCTTTCCCTAGGTGTCATATCCACTTTCAGACATATGTGCTGCCAGAGCACTTGGTTTCCATGGCAGCATGAAATGGCTTAGGCACTGAACTTGTGTTTGGCCGAGGAGTTTTGAGCGCCTTGAGTGAGGAGCTCCATGTTCGTTTTGTGTGGGTGCTGAAGCTGCTTGATTCCATCCCACTGGGCTCAATGGGCATGGGAACAGAACTGACCCAACAGGGTTTCCTAGATAGCTGCCAGGACAGCTGATGGTATGTGAAGTTCATGAGGCAGGTGGAGTTGTTTTGGCACTGGAAGAGCTGTGCTGCTGCTTCGGGCAGTTGCCATTCACCAGCACACTCCCCTCCCTAGGTGTCATATCCACTTTCAGACATATGTGCTGCCAGAGCACTTGGTTTCCATGGCAGCGGGAAATGGCTTGGGCACTGAACTTGTCTTTGGCCGAGGAGTTTTGAGCGCCTTGTGTGAGGAGCTCCATGTTAGATTTGTGTGGGTGCTGAAGCTGCTTGATTGCATCCCACTGGGCTCAATGGGCATGGGACCGGAAGTGACCCAACAGGGTTTCCTACATAGTTGCCAGGTAGTTCACGAGGCAGGTGGAGTTGTTTTGGCACTGGAAGAGCTGTGCTGCTGCTTCGGGCAGTTGCCATTCACCAGCACACTCCTTTCCCTTGGTGTCATATCCACTTTCAGACATATGTGCTGCCAGAGCACTTGGTTTCCATGGCAGCGGGAAATGGCTTGGGCACTGAACTTGTTTTCGCCGTGGAGTTTTGATCGCCTTGAGTGAGGAGCTCCATGTTAGATTTGTGTGGGTGCTGAAGCTGCTTGATTCCATCCCACTGGGCTCAATGGGCATGGGACCGGAAGTGATACAACAGGGTTTTCTAGATAGCTGCCAGGACAGCTGATGGTATGTGAAGTTCATGAGGCAGGTGGGTTTGTTTTGGCAGTGGAAGAGCTGTGCTGGTGCTTCGGGCAGTTGCCATTCACCAGCACACTCCCTTCCCTAGGTGTCATATCCACTTTCAGACATATGTGCTGCCAGAGCACTTGGTTTCCATGGCAGTGGGAAATGGCTTGGGCACTGAACTTGTTTTTTCCGTGGAGTTTGAGCGCCTTGAGTGAGGAGCTCCATGTTCGTTTTGTGTGGGTGCTGAAGCTGCTTCATTTCATCCCACTGGGCTCAATGGGCATGGGACCGGAAATGACCCAACAGGGTTTCCTAGAGAGCTGCCAGGAAGTTCATGAGGCTGGTGGAGTTGTTTTGGCAGTGGAAGAGCTGTGCTGCTGCTTCGGGCAGTTGCCATTCACCAGCACACTCCCTTCCCTAGGTGTCATATCCACTTTCAGACATATGTGCTGCCAGAGCACTTGGTTTCCATGGCAGCGGGAAATGGTTTGGGTACTGAACTTGTCTTTTGCCGTGGAGTTTTGAGTGCCTTGAGTGAGGAGCTCCATGTTCGTTTTGTGTGGGAGCTGAAGCTGCTTGATTCCATCCCACTGGGCTCAATGGGCATGGGACCGGAAGTGACCCAACAGGGTTTCCTAGATAGCTGCCAAGACAGCTGATGGTATGTGAAGTTCATGAAGCAGGTGGAGTTGTTTTGGCACTGGAAGAGCTGTGCTGCTGCTTCGGGCAGTTGCCATTCACCGCCACACTCCCTTCCCTAGGTGTCATATCCACTTTCAGACATATGTGCTGCCAGAGCACTTGGTTTCCATGGCAGCGGGAAATATCTTGGGCACTGAACTTGTTTTGGCCGAGGAGTTTTGATCGCCTTGAGTGAGGAGCTCCATGTTAGATTTGTGTGGGTGCTGAAGCTTCTTGATTCCATCCCACTGGGCTCAATGGGCATGGGACCGGAAGTGACCAAACAGGGTTTCCTAGATAGCTGCCAGGAAGTTCATGAGGCAGGTGGAGTTGTTTTGGCACTGGAAGAGCTGTGCTGCTGCTTCGGGCAGTTGCCATTCACCGCCACACTCCCTTCCCTAGGTGTCATATCCACTTTCAGACAGAGGTGCTGACAGAGCACTTGGTTTCCATGGCAGCGGGAAATGGCTTGGGCACTGAACTTGTTTTTTCCGTGGAGTTTTTACCGCCTTTAGTGAGGAGCTCCATGTTCGTTTTGTGTGGGTGCTGAAGCTGCTTCATTCCATCCCACTAGGCTCAATGGGCATGGGACCGGAAGTGACCCAACAGGGTTTCCTAGAGAGCTGCCAGGACAGCTGATGGTATGTGAAGTTCACGAGGTAGGTGGAGTTGTTTTGGCACTGGAAGAGCTGTGCTGCTGCTTCGGGCAGTTGCCATTCACCAGCTACTCCCTTCCCTAGGTGTCATATCCACTTTCAGACATATGTGCTTGGAGAGCACTTGGTTTCCATGGCAGCGGGAAATGGCTTGGGCACTGAACTTCTTTTGGCCATGGAGTTTTGATCGCCTTGAGTGAGGAGCTCCATGTTAGATTTGTGTGGGTGCTGAAGCTTCTTGATTCCATCCCACTGGGCGCAATGGGCATGGGACCGGAAGTGATACAACAGGGTTTCCTAGATAGCTGCCAGGAAGTTCATGAGGCAGGTGGAGTTGTTTTGGCAGTGGAAGAGCTGTGCTGCTGCTTCGGGCAGTTGCCATTCACCAGCACACTCCCTTCCCTAGGTGTCATATCCACTTTCAGACATATGTGCTGCCAGAGCACTTGGTTTCCATGGCAGCGGGAAATGGCTTGGGCACTGAACTTGTCTTTGGCTGCGGAGTTTTGAGTGCCTTGAGTAAGGAGCTCCATGTTCGTTTTGTGTGGGTGCTGAAGCTGCTTCATTCCATCCCACTGGGCTCAATGGGCATGGGACCGGAAGTGACCCAACAGGGTTTCCTAGATAGCTGCCAAGACAGCTGATGGTATGTGAAGTTCATGAGGCAGGTGGAGTTGTTTTGGCAGTGGAAGAGCTGTGCTGCTGCTTCGGGCAGTTGCCATTCACCACCACACTCCCTTCCCTAGGTGTCATATCCACTTTCAGACATATGTGCTGCCAGAGCACTTGGTTTCCATGGCAGCGGGAAATATCTTGGGCACTGAACTTGTTTTGGCCGAGGAGTTTTGATCGCCTTGAGTGAGGAGCTCCATGTTAGATTTGTGTGGGTGCTGAAGCTTCTTGATTCCATCCCACTGGGCTCAATGGGCATGGGACCGGAAGTGACCCAACAGGGTTTCCTAGATAGCTGCCAGGAAGTTCATGAGGCAGGTGGAGTTGTTTTGGCACTGGAAGAGCTGTGCTGCTGCTTCGGGCAGTTGCCATTCACCAGCACACTCCCTTCCCTATGTGTCATATCCACTTTCAGACAGAGGTGCTGCCAGAGCACTTGGTTTCCATGGCAGCGGGAAATGGCTTGGGCACTGAACTTGTTTTTTCCGTGGAGTTTTTACCGCCTTTAGTGAGGAGCTCCATGTTCGTTTTGTGTGGGTGCTGAAGCTGCTTCATTCCATCCCACTAGGCTCAATGGGCATGGGACCGGAAGTGACCCAACAGGGTTTCCTAGAGAGCTGCCAGGACAGCTGATGGTATGTGAAGTTCACGAGGTAGGTGGAGTTGTTTTGGCACTGGAAGAGCTGTGCTGCTGCTTCGGGCAGTTGCCATTCACCAGCTACTCCCTTCCCTAGGTGTCATATCCACTTTCAGACATATGTGCTTGGAGAGCACTTGGTTTCCATGGCAGCGGGAAATGGCTTGGGCACTGAACTTCTTTTGGCCGTGGAGTTTTGATCGCCTTGAGTGAGGAGCTCCATGTTAGATTTGTGTGGGTGCTGAAGCTTCTTGATTCCATCCCACTGGGCGCAATGGGCATGGGACCGGAAGTGATACAACAGGGTTTCCTAGATAGCTGCCAGGAAGTTCATGAGGCAGGTGGAGTTGTTTTGGCAGTGGAAGAGCTGTGCTGCTGCTTCGGGCAGTTGCCATTCACCAGCACACTCCCTTCCCTAGGTGTCATATCCACTTTCAGACATATGTGCTGCCAGAGCACTTGGTTTCCATGGCAGCGGGAAATGGCTTGGGCACTGAACTTGTCTTTGGCTGCGGAGTTTTGAGTGCCTTGAGTAAGGAGCTCCATGTTCGTTTTGTGTGGGTGCTGAAGCTGCTTCATTCCATCCCACTGGGCTCAATGGGCATGGGACCGGAAGTGACCCAACAGGGTTTCCTAGATAGCTGCCAAGACAGCTGATGGTATGTGAAGTTCATGAGGCAGGTGGAGTTGTTTTGGCACTGGAAGAGCTGTGCTGCTGCTTCGGGCAGTTGCCATTCACCAGCACACTCCCTTCCCTAGGTGTCATATCCGCTTTCAGACATATGTGCTGCCAGAGCACTTGGTTTCCATGGCAGCGGGAAATGGTTTGGGTACTGAACTTGTCTTTGGCCGTGGAGTTTTGAGTGCCTTGAGTGAGGAGCTCCATGTTCGTTTTGTGTGGGAGCTGAAGCTGCTTGATTCCATCCCACTGGGCTCAATGGGCATGGGACCGGAAGTGACCCAACAGGGTTTCCTAGATAGCTGCCAAGACAGCTGATGGTATGTGAAGTTCATGAAGCAGGTGGAGTTGTTTTGGCACTGGAAGAGCTGTGCTGCTGCTTCGGGCAGTTGCCATTCACCACCACACTCCCTTCCCTAGGTGTCATATCCACTTTCAGACATATGTGCTGCCAGAGCACTTGGTTTCCATGGCAGCGGGAAATATCTTGGGCACTGAACTTGTTTTGGCCGAGGAGTTTTGATCGCCTTGAGTGAGGAGCTCCATGTTAGATTTGTGTGGGTGCTGAAGCTTCTTGATTCCATCCCACTGGGCTCAATGGGCATGGGACCGGAAGTGACCCAACAGGGTTTCCTAGATAGCTGCCAGGAAGTTCATGAGGCAGGTGGAGTTGTTTTGGCACTGGAAGAGCTGTGCTGCTGCTTCGGGCAGTTGCCATTCACCAGCACACTCCCTTCCCTATGTGTCATATCCACTTTCAGACAGAGGTGCTGCCAGAGAACTTGGTTTCCATGGCAGCGGGAAATGGCTTGGGCACTGAACTTGTTTTTTCCGTGGAGTTTTTACCGCCTTTAGTGAGGAGCTCCATGTTCGTTTTGTGTGGGTGCTGAAGCTGCTTCATTCCATCCCACTAGGCTCAATGGGCATGGGACCGGAAGTGACCCAACAGGGTTTCCTAGAGAGCTGCCAGGACAGCTGATGGTATGTGAAGTTCACGAGGTAGGTGGAGTTGTTTTGGCACTGGAAGAGCTGTGCTGCTGCTTCGGGCAGTTGCCATTCACCAGCACACTCCCTTCCCTAGGTGTCATATCCACTTTCAGACATATGTGCTTGGAGAGCACTTGGTTTCCATGGCAGCGGGAAATGGCTTGGGCACTGAACTTGTTTTGGCCGTGGAGTTTTGATCGCCTTGAGTGAGGAGCTCCATGTTAGATTTGTGTGGGTGCTGAAGCTTCTTGATTCCATCCCACTGGGCGCAATGGGCATGGGACCGGAAGTGATACAACAGGGTTTCCTAGATAGCTGCCAGGAAGTTCATGAGGCAGGTGGAGTTGTTTTGGCAGTGGAAGAGCTGTGCTGCTGCTTCGGGCAGTTGCCATTCACCAGCACACTCCCTTCCCTAGGTGTCATATCCACTTTCAGACATATGTGCTGCCAGAGCACTTGGTTTCCATGGCAGCGGGAAATGGCTTGGGCACTGAACTTGTCTTTGGCCGTGGAGTTTTGAGCGCCTTGAGTGAGGAGCTCCATGTTCGTTTTGTGTGGGTGCTGAAGCTGCTTGATTCCATCCCACTGGGCTCAATGGGCATGGGACCGGAAGTGAGCCAACAGGGTTTTCTAGATAGCTGCCAGGACAGCTGATGGTATGTGAAGTTCATGAGGCAGGTGGAGTTGTTTTGGCACTGGAAGAGCTGTGCTGCTGCTTCGGGCAGTTGCCATTCACCAGCACACTCCCTTCCCTAGGTGTCATATCCACTTTCAGACATATGTGCTGCCAGAGCACTTGGTTTCCATGGCAGCGGGAAATGGCTTGGGCACTGAACTTGTCTTTGGCTGCGGAGTTTTGAGTGCCTTGAGTGAGGAGCTCCATGTTCGTTTTGTGTGGGTGCTGAAGCTGCTTCATTCCATCCCACTGGGCTCAATGGGCATGGGACCGGAAGTGACCCAACAGCGTTTCCTAGATAGCTGCCAAGACAGCTGATGGTATGTGAAGTTCATGAGGCAGGTGGAGTTGTTTTGGCAGTGGAAGAGCTGTGCTGCTGCTTCGGGCAGTTGCCATTCACCACCACACTCCCTTCCCTAGGTGTCATATCCACTTTCAGACATATGTGCTGCCAGAGCACTTGGTTTCCATGGCAGCGGGAAATATCTTGGGCACTGAACTTGTTTTGGCCGAGGAGTTTTGATCGCCTTGAGTGAGGAGCTCCATGTTAGATTTGTGTGGGTGCTGAAGCTTCTTGATTCCATCCCACTGGGCTCAATGGGCATGGGACCGGAAGTGACCCAACAGGGTTTCCTAGATAGCTGCCAGGAAGTTCATGAGGCAGGTGGAGTTGTTTTGGCACTGGAAGAGCTGTGCTGCTGCTTCGGGCAGTTGCCATTCACCAGCACACTCCCTTCCCTATGTGTCATATCCACTTTCAGACAGAGGTGCTGCCAGAGCACTTGGTTTCCATGGCAGCGGGAAATGGCTTGGGCACTGAACTTGTTTTTTCCGTGGAGTTTTTACCGCCTTTAGTGAGGAGCTCCATGTTCGTTTTGTGTGGGTGCTGAAGCTGCTTCATTCCATCCCACTAGGCTCAATGGGCATGGGACCGGAAGTGACCCAACAGGGTTTCCTAGAGAGCTGCCAGGACAGCTGATGGTATGTGAAGTTCACGAGGTAGGTGGAGTTGTTTTGGCACTGGAAGAGCTGTGCTGCTGCTTCGGGCAGTTGCCATTCACCAGCTACTCCCTTCCCTAGGTGTCATATCCACTTTCAGACATATGTGCTTGGAGAGCACTTGGTTTCCATGGCAGCGGGAAATGGCTTGGGCACTGAACTTCTTTTGGCCGTGGAGTTTTGATCGCCTTGAGTGAGGAGCTCCATGTTAGATTTGTGTGGGTGCTGAAGCTTCTTGATTCCATCCCACTGGGCGCAATGGGCATGGGACCGGAAGTGATACAACAGGGTTTCCTAGATAGCTGCCAGGAAGTTCATGAGGCAGGTGGAGTTGTTTTGGCAGTGGAAGAGCTGTGCTGCTGCTTCGGGCAGTTGCCATTCACCAGCACACTCCCTTCCCTAGGTGTCATATCCACTTTCAGACATATGTGCTGCCAGAGCACTTGGTTTCCATGGCAGCGGGAAATGGCTTGGGCACTGAACTTGTCTTTGGCTGCGGAGTTTTGAGTGCCTTGAGTAAGGAGCTCCATGTTCGTTTTGTGTGGGTGCTGAAGCTGCTTCATTCCATCCCACTGGGCTCAATGGGCATGGGACCGGAAGTGACCCAACAGCGTTTCCTAGATAGCTGCCAAGACAGCTGATGGTATGTGAAGTCCATGAGGCAGGTGGAGTTGTTTTGGCAGTGGAAGAGCTGTGCTGCTGCTTCGGGCAGTTGCCATTCACCAGCACACTCCCTTCCCTAGGTGTCATATCCGCTTTCAGACATATGTGCTGCCAGAGCACTTGGTTTCCATGGCAGCGGGAAATGGTTTGGGTACTGAACTTGTCTTTGGCCGTGGAGTTTTGAGTGCCTTGAGTGAGGAGCTCCATGTTCGTTTTGTGTGGGAGCTGAAGCTGCTTGATTCCATCCCACTGGGCTCAATGGGCATGGGACCGGAAGTGACCCAACAGGGTTTCCTAGATAGCTGCCAAGACAGCTGATGGTATGTGAAGTTCATGAAGCAGGTGGAGTTGTTTTGGCACTGGAAGAGCTGTGCTGCTGCTTCGGGCAGTTGCCATTCACCACCACACTCCCTTCCCTAGGTGTCATATCCACTTTCAGACATATGTGCTGCCAGAGCACTTGGTTTCCATGGCAGCGGGAAATATCTTGGGCACTGAACTTGTTTTGGCCGAGGAGTTTTGATCGCCTTGAGTGAGGAGCTCCATGTTAGATTTGTGTGGGTGCTGAAGCTTCTTGATTCCATCCCACTGGGCTCAATGGGCATGGGACCGGAAGTGACCCAACAGGGTTTCCTAGATAGCTGCCAGGAAGTTCATGAGGCAGGTGGAGTTGTTTTGGCACTGGAAGAGCTGTGCTGCTGCTTCGGGCAGTTGCCATTCACCAGCACACTCCCTTCCCTATGTGTCATATCCACTTTCAGACATATGTGCTTGGAGAGCACTTGGTTTCCATGGCAGCGGGAAATGGCTTGGGCACTGAACTTGTTTTTTCCGTGGAGTTTTTACCGCCTTTAGTGAGGAGCTCCATGTTCGTTTTGTGTGGGTGCTGAAGCTGCTTCATTCCATCCCACTAGGCTCAATGGGCATGGGACCGGAAGTGACCCAACAGGGTTTCCTAGAGAGCTGCCAGGACAGCTGATGGTATGTGAAGTTCACGAGGTAGGTGGAGTTGTTTTGGCACTGGAAGAGCTGTGCTGCTGCTTCGGGCAGTTGCCATTCACCAGCACACTCCCTTCCCTAGGTGTCATATCCACTTTCAGACATATGTGCTTGGAGAGCACTTGGTTTCCATGGCAGCGGGAAATGGCTTGGGCACTGAACTTGTTTTGGCCGTGGAGTTTTGATCGCCTTGAGTGAGGAGCTCCATGTTAGATTTGTGTGGGTGCTGAAGCTTCTTGATTCCATCCCACTGGGCGCAATGGGCATGGGACCGGAAGTGATACAACAGGGTTTCCTAGATAGCTGCCAGGAAGTTCATGAGGCAGGTGGAGTTGTTTTGGCAGTGGAAGAGCTGTGCTGCTGCTTCGGGCAGTTGCCATTCACCAGCACACTCCCTTCCCTAGGTGTCATATCCACTTTCAGACATATGTGCTGCCAGAGCACTTGGTTTCCATGGCAGCGGGAAATGGCTTGGGCACTGAACTTGTCTTTGGCCGTGGAGTTTTGAGCGCCTTGAGTGAGGAGCTCCATGTTCGTTTTGTGTGGGTGCTGAAGCTGCTTGATTCCATCCCACTGGGCTCAATGGGCATGGGACCGGAAGTGAGCCAACAGGGTTTTCTAGATAGCTGCCAGGACAGCTGATGGTATGTGAAGTTCATGAGGCAGGTGGAGTTGTTTTGGCACTGGAAGAGCTGTGCTGCTGCTTCGGGCAGTTGCCATTCACCAGCACACTCCCTTCCCTAGGTGTCATATCCACTTTCAGACATATGTGCTGCCAGAGCACTTGGTTTCCATGGCAGCGGGAAATGGCTTGGGCACTGAACTTGTCTTTGGCTGCGGAGTTTTGAGTGCCTTGAGTGAGGAGCTCCATGTTCGTTTTGTGTGGGTGCTGAAGCTGCTTCATTCCATCCCACTGGGCTCAATGGGCATGGGACCGGAAGTGACCCAACAGCGTTTCCTAGATAGCTGCCAAGACAGCTGATGGTATGTGAAGTTCATGAGGCAGGTGGAGTTGTTTTGGCAGTGGAAGAGCTGTGCTGCTGCTTCGGGCAGTTGCCATTCACCACCACACTCCCTTCCCTAGGTGTCATATCCACTTTCAGACATATGTGCTGCCAGAGCACTTGGTTTCCATGGCAGCGGGAAATGGCTTGGGCACTGAACTTGTTTTGGCCGTGGAGTTTTGATCGCCTTGAGTGAGGAGCTCCATGTTAGATTTGTGTGGGTGCTGAAGCTGCTTGATTCCATCCCACTGGGCTCAATGGGCATGGGACCGGAAGTGACCCAACAGGGTTTCCTAGATAGCTGCCAGGAAGTTTATGAGGCAGGTGGAGTTGTTTTGGCACTGGAAGAGCTGTGCTGCTGCTTCGGGCAGTTGCCATTCACCAGCACACTCCCTTCCCTAGGTGTCATATCCACTTTCAGACATATGTGCTGCCAGAGCACTTGGTTTCCATGGCAGCGGGAAATGGCTTGGGCACTGAACTTGTCTTTGGCCGTGGAGTTTTGAGCGCCTTGAGTGAGGAACTCCATGTTCGTTTTGTGTGGGTGCTGAAGCTGCTTGATTCCATCCTACTGGGCTCAATGTGCATGGACCGGAAGTGACCCAACAGGGCTTCGTAGATAGATGCCAGAAAGTTCATGAGGCAGGTGGAGTTGTTTTTGCAGTGGAAGAGCTGTGCTGCTGCTTCGGGCAGTTGCCATTCACCAGCACACTCCCTTCCCTAGGTGTCATATCCACTTTCAGACATATGTGCTGCCAGAGCACTTGGTTTCCATGGCAGCGGGAAATGGCTTGGGCACTGAACTTGTTTTTTCCATGTAGTTTTGATCGCCTTGAGTGAGGAGCTCCATGTTCGTTTTGTGTGGGAGCTGAAGCTGCTTGATTCCATCCCACTGGGCTCAATGGGCATGGGACCGGAAGTGAACCAACAGGGTTTCCTAGATAGCTGCCAAGACAGCTGATGGTATGTGAAGTTCATGAGGCAGGTGGAGTTGTTTTGGCACTGGAAGAGCTGTGCTGCTGCTTCGGGCAGTTGCCATTCACCAGCACACTCCCTTCCCTAGGTGTCATATCCACTTTCAGACATATGTGTTGCCAGAGCACTTGGTTTCCATGGCAGCAGGAAATATCTTGGGCACTGAACTTGTTTTGGCTGCGGAGTTTTGATCGCCTTGAGTGAGGAGCTGCATGTTAGATCTGTGTGGGTGCTGAAGCTGCTTGATTCCATCCCACTGGGCTCAATGGGCATGGGACCGGAAGTGACCCAACAGGGCTTCCTAGATAGCTGCCAGAAAGTTCATGAGGCAGGTGGAGTTGTTTTGGCACTGGAAGAGCTGTGCTGCTGCTTCGGGCAGTTGCCATTCACCACCAGACTCCCTTCCCTTGGTGTCATATCCACTTTCAGACATATGTGCTGCCAGAGCACTTGGTTTCCATGGCAGCGGGAAACGGCTTGGGTACTGATCTTGTCTTTGGCCGTGGAGTTTTGAGTGCCTTGAGTGAGGAGCTCCATGTTTGTTTTGTGTGGGAGCTGAAGCTGCTTCATTCCATCCCACTGGGCTCAATGGGCATGGGACCGGAAGTGACCCAACAGCGTTTCCTAGATAGCTGCCAAGACAGCTGATGGTATGTGAAGTTCATGAGGCAGGTGGAGTTGTATTGGCACTGGAAGAGCTGTGCTGCTGCTTCGGGCAGTTGCCAATCACCAGCACACTCCCTTCCCTAGCTGTCATATCCACTTTCAGACATATGTGCTGCCAGAGCACTTGGTTTCCATGGCAGCGGGAAATGGCTTGGGCACTGAACTTGTTTTGGCCGTGGAGTTTTGAGCGCCTTGAGTGAGGAGCTCCATGTTAGATTTGTGTGGGTGCTGAAGCTGCTTGATTTCATCCCACTGGGCTCAATGGGCATGGGACCGGAAGTGACCCAACAGGGTTACCTAGATAGCTGCCGGGAAGTTCATGAGGCAGGTGGAGTTGTTTTGGCAGTGGAAGAGCTTTGCTGCTGCTTCGGGCAGTTGCCATTCACCACCACACTCCCTTCCCTAGGTGTCATATCCACGTTCAGACATATGTGCTGCCAGAGCACTGGGTTTCCATGGCAGCGGGAAATGGCTTGGGCACTGAACTTGTCTTTGGCCGTGGAGTTTTGAGCGCCTTGAGGAGGAGCTCCATGTTCGTTTTGTGTGGGTGCTGAAGCTGCTTGATTCCATCAAACTGGGCTCAATGGGCATGGGACCGGAAGTGACCCAACAGGGTTTCCTAGATAGCTGCCAGGACAGCTGATGGTATGTGAAGTTCATGAGGCAGGTGGAGTTGTTTTGGCAGTGGAAGAGCTGTGCTGCTGCTTTGGGCAGTTGCCATTCACCACCACACTCCCTTCCCTAGGTGTCATATCCACTTTCAGACATATGTGCTGCCAGAGCACTTGGTTTCCATGGCAGCGGGTAATGGCTTGGGCACTGAAATTGTCTTTGGCCGTGGAGTTTTGAGCGCCTTGAGTGAGGAGTTCCATGTTCGTTTTGTGTGGGTGCTGAAGCTGCTTGATTCCATCCCACTGGGCTCAATGGGCATGGGACCGGAAGTGACCCAACAGGGTTTCCTAGATAGGTGCCATTACACATGATGTTATGTGAAGTTCTTGAGGCAGGTGGAGTTGTTTTGGCAGTGGAAGAGCTGTGCTGCTGCTTCGGGCAGTTGCCATTCACCAACACACTCCCTTCCCTAGGTGTCATATCCACTTTCAGACATATGTGCTGCCAGAGCACTTGGTTTCCATGGCAGCGGGAAATGGCTTGGGCACTGAACTTGTTTTGGCCGTGGAGTTTTGAGCGCCTTGAGTGAGGAGCTCCATGTTCGTTTTGTGTGGGTGCTCAAGCTGCTTGATTCCATCCCACTGGGCTCAATGGGCATGGGACCGGAAGTGACCCAACAGGGTTTCCTAGATAGTTGCCAGGACCACTGATGGTATGTGAAGTTCATGAGGCAGGTGGAGTTGTTTTGGCAGTGGAAGAGCTGTGCTGCTGCTTCGGGCAGTTGCCATTCACCAACACACTCCCTTCCCTAGGTGTCATATCCACTTTCAGACATATGTGCTGCCAGAGCACTTGGTTTCCATGGCAGCGGGAAATGGCTTGGGCACTGAACTTGTTTTGGCCGTGGAGTTTTCATCGCCTTGAGTGAGGAGCTCCATGTTCGTTTTGTGTGGGTGCTCAAGCTGCTTGATTCCATCCCACTGGGCTCAATGGGCATGGGACCGGAAGTTACCCAACAGGGTTTCCTAGATAGCAGCCAGGAAGTTCATGAGGGAGGTGGAGTTGTTTTGGCACTGGAAGAGCTGTGCTGGTGCTTCAGGCAGTTGCCATTCACCAGCACACTCCCTTCCCTAGGTGTCATATCCACTTTCAGACATATGTGCTGCCAGAGCACTTGGTTTCCATGGCAACAGGAAATGGCTTCGGCACTGAACTTGTCTTTGGCCGTGGAGTTTTGAGCGCTTTGAGTGAGGGGCTCCATGTTAGATTTGTGTGGGTGCTGAAGCTGCTTGATTCCATCCCACTGGGCTGAATGGGCAAGGGACCGGAAGTGACCCAACAGGGTTTCCTAGATAGCTGCCAGGAAGTTCATGAGGCAGGTGGAGTTGTTTTGGCAGTGGAAGAGCTGTGCTGCTGCTTCGGGCAGTTGCCATTCACCACCATACTCCCTTCCCTAGGTGTCATATCCACTTTCAGACATATGTGCTGCCAGAGCACTTGGTTTTCATGGCAGCGGGAAATGGCTTGGGCACTGAACTTGTCTTTGGCTGCGGAGTTTTGAGCGCCTTGAGTGAGGAGCTCCATGTTCGTTTTGTGTGGGTGCTGAAGCTGCTTGATTCCATCCCACTGGGCTGAATGGGCATGGGACCGGAAGTGACCCAACAGGGTTTCCTAGATAGCTGCCATTACACATGATGTTATGTGAAGTTCATGAGGCAGGTGGAGTTGTTTTGTCAGTGGTAGAGCTGTGCTGCTGCTTTGGGCAGTTGCCATTCACTACCACACTCCCTTCCCTAGGTTTCATATCCACTTTCAGACATATGTGCTGCCAGAGCACTTGGTTTCCATGGCAGCGGGAAATGGCTTGGGCACTGAACTTGTCTTTGGCTGCGGAGTTTTGATCGCCTTGAGTGAGGAGCTCCATGTTAGATTTGTGTGGGTGCTGAAGCCTCTTGATTCCATCCCACTGGGCTCCTTGGGCATGGGACCGGAAGTGACCCAACAGGGTTTCCTAGATAGCTGTCAGGAAGTTCATGAGGCAGGTGAAGTTCTTTTGGGAGTGGAAGAGCTGTGCTGCTGCTTCGGGCAGTTTCCATTCACCAGCACACTCCCTTCCCTAGGTGTCATATCCACTTTCAGACATATGTGCTGCCAGAGCACTTGGTTTCCATGGCAGCGGGAAATCGCTTCGGCACTGAACTTGTTTTGGCCGTGGAGTTTTGATCGCCTTGAGTGAGGAGCTCCATGTTCGTTTTGTGTGGGTGCTCAAGCTGCTTGATTCCATCCCACTGGCCTCAATGGGCATGGGACCGGAAGTGACCCAACAGGGTTTCCTAGATAGTTGCCAGGACCACTGATGGTATGTGAAGTTCATGAGGCAGGTGGAGTTGTTTTGGCAGTGGAAGAGCTGTGATGCTGCTTCGGGCAGTTGCCATTCACCAACACACTCCCTTCCCTAGGTGTCATATCCACTTTCAGACATATGTGCTGCCAGAGCACTTGGTTTCCATGGCAGCGGGAAATGGCTTGGGCACTGAACTTGTTTTGGCCGTGGAGTTTTGATCGCCTTGAGTGAGGAGCTCCATGTTCGTTTTGTGTGGGTGCTCAAGCTGCTTGATTCCATCCCACTGGGCTCAATGGGCATGGGACCGGAAGTGACCCAACAGGGTTTCCTAGATAGCAGCCAGGAAGTTCATGAGGGAGGTGGAGTTGTTTTGGCACTGGAAGAGCTGTGCTGGTGCTTCAGGCAGTTGCCATTCACCAGCACACTCCCTTCCCTAGGTGTCATATCCACTTTCACACATATGTGCTGCCAGAGCACTTGGTTTCCATGGCAACAGGAAATGGCTTCGGCACTGAACTTGTCTTTGGCCGTGGAGTTTTGAGCGCTTTGAGTGAGGGGCTCCATGTTAGATTTGTGTGGGTGCTGAAGCTGCTTGATTCCATCCCACTGGGCTGAATGGGCATGGGACCGGAAGTGACCCAACAGGGTTTCCTAGATAGCTGCCAGGAAGTTCATGAGGCAGGTGGAGTTGTTTTGGCAGTGGAAGAGCTGTGCTGCTGCTTCAGGCAGTGCCATTCACCAGCACACTCCCTTCCCTAGGTGTCATATCCACTTTCAGACATATGTGCTGCCAGAGCACTTGGTTTCCATGGCAGCGAGAAATGGCTTGGGCATTGAACTTGTTTTGGCTGTGGAGTTTTGATCGCCTTGAGTGAGGAGCTCCATGTTCATTTTGTGTTTGTGCTCAAGGTGCTTGATTCCATCCCACTGGGATGAATGGGCATGGGACCGGAAGTGACCCAACAGGGTTTCCTAAATACCTGCGAGGACAGCTGATGGTATGTGAAATGCATGAGGCAGGTGGAGTTGTTTTGGCACTGGAAGAGCTGTGCTGCTGCTTCGGGCAGTTGCCATTCACCACCACACTCCCTTCCCTAGGTGTCATATCCACTTTCAGACATATGTGCTGCCAGAGCACTTGGTTTCCATGGCAGCGGGAAATGGCTGGGGCACTGAACTTGTCTTTGGCCGTGGAGTTTTGAGCGCCTTGAGTGAGGAGCTCCATGTTCGTTTTGTGTGGGTGCTGAAGCTGCTTGATTCCATCCCACTGGGCTCAATGGGCATGGGACCGGAAGTGACCCAACAGGGTTTCCTAGATAGCTGCCAGGACAGCTGATGGTATGTGAAGTTCATGAGGCAGGTGGAGTTGTTTTGGCAGTGGAAGAGCTGTGCTGCTGCTTTGGGCAGTTGCCATTCACCAGCACACTCCCTTCCCTAGGTGTCATATCCACTTTCAGACATATGTGCTGCCAGAGCACTTGGTTTCCATGGCAGCGAGAAATGGCTTGGGCACTGAACTTGTCTTTGGCTGCGAAGTTTTGAGCGCCTTGAGTGAGGAGCTCCATGTTCGTTTTGTGTGGGTGCTGAAGCTGCTTGATTCCATCCCACTGGGATGAATGGGCATGGGACCGGAAGTGACCCAACAGGGTTTCCTAGATAGCTGCCATTACACATGATGTTATGTGAAGTTCATGAGGCAGGTGGAGTTGTTTTGGCAGTGGAAGAGCTGTGCTGCTGCTTTGGGCAGTTGCCATTCACCACCACACTCCCTTCCCTAGGTTTCATATCCACTTTCAGACATATGTGCTGCCAGAGCACTTGGTTTCCATGGCAGCGGGAAATGGCTTGGGCACTGAACTTGTCTTTGGCTGTGGAGTTTTGAGCGCCTGGAGTGAGGAGCTCCATGTTCGTTTTGTGTGGGTGCTGAAGCTGCTTGATTCCATCCCACTGGGCTCAATGGGCATTTGACCGGAAGTGACCCAACAGGGTTTCCTAGATAGCTGCCAGGACAGCTGATGGTATGTGAAGTTCATGAGGCAGGTGGAGTTGTTTTGGCAGTGGAAGAGCTGTGCTGCTGCTTCGGGCAGTTGCCATTCACCACCACACTCCCTTCCCTAGGTGTCATATCCACTTTCAGACATATGTGCTGCCAGAGCACTTGGTTTCCATGGCAGCGGGAAATGGCTTGGGCACTGAACTTGTCTTTGGCCGTGGAGTTTTGAGCGCCTTGAGTGAGGAGCTCCATGTTCGTTTTGTGTGGGTGCTGAAGCTTCTTGATTTCATCCCACTGGGCTCAATGGGCATGGGACCGGAAGTGACCCAACAGGGTTTCCTAGATAGCTGCCAGGAAGTTCATGAGGCAGGTGGAGTTGTTTTGGCAGTGGAAGAGCTGTGCTGGTGCTGCTACTTCGGGCAGTTGTCGTTCACCAGCACACTCCCTTCCCTAGGTGTCATATCCACTTTCAGACATATGTGCTGCCAGAGCACTTGGTTTCCATGGCAGCGTGAAATGGCTTGGGCACTGAACTTGTCTTTCGCCATGTAGTTTTTTTTTTTTTTTAATTATTTATTATTTAACTTCAGTAATTACATTGTATTATGTGACACAGTTACATAGATACTTGGGTTTTCCCCACCCCTCCCCAAACCCTCCCACCATGGTGGATTCCTCCACCTTGTTGCATAACCACAGCTCAAGTTCAGTTGAGATTTCCCCTTTGCAAGCGTATACCAAACATAGAGTCCAGCATCTTATTGTCCCGTCAAGTTCAACGGCTTCTTAGGTATTCCCTCTCTGGTCTGATGACAGAGCCAGCAGAGTATCATCCCAGTCAATTGAAAGCTCCAACATACCATCAGCAAAAATTTACATCATTATGGAATTAATTGACATAGTAATGAGTAACCAATATGTTAAAAGTAAATGCGGGTTCCCAGCCACCTTCTGTGACCACCTCACCTATACTTCAATTTTAGTTTATACACAACATATAACATTCAAAACATAACATGTTATACATAACATCATATCATCTTAAATTAAGGCAAACATGTGGTATTTAACCTTTTGGGATTGGCTCCTTTCCCTTAGCATTATGGTTTCCAGTTTGGCCCATTTGGCCACAAAGAACTGCATTTTGTTTTTTTTAATAGCTGAGTAGTATTCCATGGAGTAGATGAACCATAGCTTTCTTATCCAATCCTCTATTGATGGGCATTTTGGTTGTTTCCATGTTTTTGCAATTACTGATTGTGCTGCTATGAACATAGGAGTGCATGTTGGTTTCTCATAGAACAAGTGTTCTGGATATATTCCTAGCAGTGCTATTGCTGGATCATACGGTATGTTGAATTTGAGTTGTTTGAATATTCTCCATACTGATTTCCATAGAGGCTGTACCAGCCTGCAGCCCCACCAGCAGTGGAGTAGGGTTCCCTTTTCCCCGCAACCTCGCCAACAAGTGTCGTTGGTGCTTTTATTCATGTGGGCCAGTCTTACTGGCGTTAGGTGGTACCTCATTGATGTTTTAATTTGGATTTCCCTTATTGCCAGGGAACTTGAGCATTTTTTCATATGTTTATTTGCCATTTGGGTTTGTTCCTTTGTGAAGTGTTTGCCCATTTCCCGTGCCCATTTCTTGAGTGGGTTGCTTGTTTTGACATTTTGGTTGTTTTGTAGCTCTTTGTATATTCTGGATATTAGCCCTCTATCACCTATGTCGTGTGCGAAGATCTTCTCCCATTCTGTGGGTTGCCTTTTTACTTTGTTGATTGTTTCTCTAGCTGTACAGAAGCTTCTTAGTTTGATGAGGTCCCAATTGTTTATTTTGGTCTTGATTTCTACTGCATCTGGAGTCTTTTTTAGGAAGTGAGGGCCTACCCCTAAGTGTTCCAGTGTGTTTCCAACATTTTCTTCCAAAAGTTTGAAGGTTTCTGGATGTAGGTTTAGATCTGTTATCCATTTAGATCTGATCTTAGTGTATGGTGAGAGATGTGGATCTATTTTTTTGTTTCTGCAGGCTATCAACCAGTTGTCCCAACAGCATTTATTGAACAGGCCTTCCCATTTGCCTGGGTTGTTGTTTGTCTTTTTGTCAAAGATTATTTGGCTGTATCTGTGTGGGTTTCCTTCTGGCGTTTCTATTCTGCTCCATTGATCTTCCTCTCTATCTTTGTGCCAGTACCACGCTGTTTTGATAACCACTGCCCTATAGTATGTCCAGAGGTCCGGAACTGTGATTCCCCCTGCTAACTTCCTGTTCTTCAGGATAGTTCTAGCTATCCGTGGTTTTTTGTGCTTCCAGATGAACCTTTGGATCATTGTTTCCAGTTCCATGAAGAATGTTTTGGGCAATTTGATTGGGATTGCGTTGAATGTATATATTGCTTTTGGCAGTATAGACATTTTAATGATATTGATTTTACCTATCCAGGAGCATGGGATGTTACTCCATCTTTTGAGGTCTTGTTCAATTTCTTTTTTAAGCAGTTTGTAGTTTTCTTCAAATAAGTCTTCTACATTTTTGGGTAGATTTATTCCCAGATATTTCATACTTTTCTCTGTTATTTTGAATGATATCTTGCTGGTTAAGTCTTTTTCCATCTTGGGGCTGTTCGCATACACTATGGCTGTTGATTTTTGTTCATTAATTTTGTACCCTGCCACTCTACCAAACTCTCGTACAAGTTCTAGCAATCTCTGTATTGAGTCTCTTGGCTCTTCTACATAAAGAATCATATCATCTGCGTATAGTGAGAGTTTGACTTCTTCGTTTCCCATTTGTATTCCTCTGATTTCTTTTTCTTGTCTTATGGCCTCAGCGAGTACCTCTAGGACTATGTTGAATAGTAGTGGAGAAAGTGGACATCCCTGTCTTGTTCCAGATCTCAGTGGGAAGGGTTCCAGCTTTTCTCCATTCAGTATGATGCTGGCGTTGGGTTTTTCATATATGGCTTTAATTATGTTGTGGATTTTTCCATCTATGCCTACCTTGGTTAGGGTTTTTAGTAGGAAGTGATGTTGGATTTTGTCGAAAGCTTTTTCTGCATCTATTGATACTATCATGTGATTCTTGTTTTTCAGTTTTTGGATGTGGTGTATCACATTTATAGATTTTCGAATGTTGAACCATCCCTGCATTCCAGGGATGAATCCTACTTGATCTGGATGAATGATCTGTCTGACGTGTTTTTGAATTCTGTTGGCTAGGATTTTGTTGAGAATCTTAGCATCAATGTTCATCAAAGAGATAGGTCTGTAGTTTTCCTTCTCTGTTAGTTCTCTGTCTGGTTTTGGGATTAAGGTAATGTTGGCTTCATAGAACGAGTTTGGAAGGGTTGCCTCTTTTTCTATTGTTTTGAAGAGTTTGTAGAGGATTGGGGTCAGCTCTGTTCGGAATTCTGGAGTGAAGCCGTCTGGGCCTGGGCTTTTCCTTGTTGGGAGGTCTTTAATCACTGATTCAATCTCTACTTCAGTTATGGGTTTGTTCAGGTCGTTTGTTGCCTCTGGGCTAAGTTTTGGCAAGTGGTAGAAGTCTAAGAACTTTTCCATTTCTTGGTGATCTTCTGATTTGTTGGAGTACAGTGCTTTGTAGTAATTTCTAATTATGGCCTTAATGGATGCGGTGTCTGTTGTTATGTTGCCTTTTTCATCTTTGATGCTGTTAATTCTTGCCTTCTCTTGTTTATTCTTTGTCAGTCGGGCCAGTGGAGTGTCTATCTTGTTTATCTTCTCAAAAAACCAGCTTTTTGATTCATTGATTTTGTGTATGGTTTTTTTTATTTCTATCTGGTTGATTTCCTCCCTTGTTTTGATGATTTCTTGTTTCCTATTGTGTGTGGGGCTCTTCTGCTGTTGTTTTTCCAGTTCCTGGAGGTGTGTGTTAATCAAGCAGCTTCAGCACCCACACAAAACTAACATGGAACTCCTCACTCAAGGTGCTCAAAACTACATGGCGACAAACAGCACCCAACTATCTGTCGCCATGTAGTTTTGAGCACCTTGAGTGAGGAGCTCCATGTTCGTTTTGTGTGGGTGCTGAAGCTGCTTGATTCCATCCCACTGGGCTCAATGGGCATGGGACCGGAAGTGATCCAACAGGGTTTCGTAGATAGCTGCCAGGACAGCTGATAGTATGTGAAGTTCATGAGGCAGGTGGAGTTGTTTTGGCACTGGAAGAGCTGTGCTGCTGCTTTGGGCAGTTGCCATTCACCCACACACTCCCTTCCCTAGGTGTCATATCCACTTTCAGACATATGTGCTGCCAGAGCACTTGGTTTCCATGGCAGCGGGAAATGGCTTGGGCACTGAACCTGTCTTTCGCCATGTAGTTTTGAACACCTTGAGGAGGAGCTCCATGTTCGTTTTGTGTGGGTGCTGAAGCTGCTTGATTCCATCCCACTGGGCTCATTGGGCATGGGACCGGAAGTCACCCAACAGGTTTTCCTAGATAGCTGCCAGGACAGCTGATGGTATGTGAAGTTCATGAGGCAGGTGGAGTTGTTTTGGCAGTGGAAGAGCTGTGCTGCTGCTTTGGGCAGTTGCCATTCACCAGCACACTCCCTTCCCTAGGTGTCATATCCACTTTCAGACATATGTGCTGCCAGAGCACTTGGTTTCCATGGCAGCGGGAAATGGCTTGGGCACTGAACTTGTCTTTGGCTTTGGAGATTTGCGCGCCTTGAGTGAGGAGCTCCATGTTCGTTTTGTGTGGGTGCTGAAGCTGCTTGATTCCATCCCACTGGGCTCAATGGGCATGGGACCGGAAGTGACCCAACAGGGTTTCTTAGATAGTTGTCAGGACCACTGATGGTATGTGAAGTTCATGAGGCAGGTGGAGTTGTTTTGGCAGTGGAAGAGCTGTGCTGCTGCTTCGGGCAGTTGCCATTCACCACCACACTCCCTTCCCTAGGTGTCATATCCACTTTCAGACATATGTGCTGCCAGAGCACTTGGTTTCCATGGCAGCGGGAAATGGCTTGGGCACTGAACTTGTTTTGGCCGTGGAGTTTTGATCGCCTTGAGTGAGGAGCTCCATGTTCGTTTTGTGTGGGTGCTGAAGCTGCTTGATTCCATCCCACTGGGCTCAATGGGCATGGGACCGGAAGTGACCCAACAGGGTTTCCTAGATAGCAGCCAGGAAGTTCATGAGGCAGGTGGAGTTGTTTTGGCACTGGAAGAGCTGTGCTGGTGCTTCAGGCAGTTGCCATTCACCAGCACACTCCCTTCCCTAGGTGTCATATCCACTTTCAGACATATGTGCTGCCAGAGCACTTGGTTTCCATGGCAGCAGGAAATGGCTTGGGCACTGAACTTGTCTTTGGCCGTGGAGTTTTGAGCGCTTTGAGTGAGGGGCTCCATGTTAGATTTGTGTGGGTGCTGAAGCTGCTTGATTCCATCCCACTGGGCTGAATGGGCATGGGACCGGAACTGACCCAACAGGGTTTCCTAGATAGCTGCCAGGAAGTTCATGAGGCAGGTGGAGTTGTTTTGGCAGTGGAAGAGCTGTGCTGCTGCTTCGGGCAGTTGCCATTCACCACCACACTCCCTTCCCTAGGTGTCATATCCACTTTCAGACATATGTGCTGCCAGAGCACTTGGTTTCCATGGCAGCGGGAAATGGCTTGGGCACTGAACTTGTCTTTGGCTGCGGAGTTTTGAGCGCCTTGAG
The DNA here is from genome assembly GCF_030435755.1 of Ochotona princeps. Classification (NCBI taxonomy): domain Eukaryota; kingdom Metazoa; phylum Chordata; class Mammalia; order Lagomorpha; family Ochotonidae; genus Ochotona; species Ochotona princeps. The sequence continues at coordinate 148,431,148 of NC_080832.1, read as the reverse complement.
TGAGGAGCTCCATGTTCGTTTTGTGTGGGTGCTGAAGCTGCTTGATTCCATCCCACTGGGCTGAATGGGCATGGGACCGGAAGTGACCCAACAGGGTTTCCTAGATAGCTGCCAGGACAGCTGATGGTATGTGAAGTTCATGAGGCAGGTGGAGTTGTTTTGGCACTGGAAGAGCTGTGCTGCTGCTTCGGGCAGTTGCCATTCACCACCACACTCCCTTCCCTAGGTGTCATATCCACTTTCAGACATATGTGCTGCCAGAGCACTTGGTTTCCATGGCAGCGGGAAATGGCTTCGGCACTGAACTTGTCTTTGGCCGTGGAGTTTTGATCGCCTTGAGTGAGGAGCTCCATGTTCGTTTTGTGTGGGCGCTGAAGCTGCTTGATTCCATCCCACTGGGCTGAATGGGCATGGGACCGGAAGTGACCCAACAGGGTTTCCTAGATAGCTGCCAGGACAGCTGATGGTATGTGAAGTTCATGAGGCAGGTGGAGTTGTTTTGGCACTGGAAGAGCTGTGCTGCTGCTTTGGGCAGTTGCCATTCACCACCACACTCCCTTCCCTAGGTTTCATATCCACTTTCAGACATATGTGCTGCCAGAGCACTTGGTTTCCATGGCAGCAGGAAATGGCTTGGGCATTGAACTTGTTTTGGCTGTGGAGTTTTGATCGCCTTGAGTGAGGAGCTCCATGTTCATTTTGTGTGGGTGCTCAAGGTGCTTGATTCCATCCCACTGGGCTCAATGGGCATGGGACCGGAAGTGACACAACAGGGTTTCCTAGATAGCTGCCAGGACAGCTGATGGTATGTGAAGTTCATGAGGCAGGTGGAGTTGTTTTGGCACTGGAAGAGCTGTGCTGCTGCTTCGGGCAGTTGCCATTCACCAGCACACTCCCTTCCCTAGGTGTCCTATCCACTTTCAGACATATGTGCTGCCAGAGCACTTGGTTTCCATGGCAGCGGGAAATGGCTTGGGCACTGAACTTGTTTTGGCCGTGGATTTTTGATCGCCTTGAGTGAGGAGCTCCATGTTAGATTTGTGTGGGTGCTGAAGCTTCTTCTTTTCATCCCACTGGGCTCAATGGGCATGGGACCGGAAGTGACCCAACAGGGTTTCATAGATAGCTGCCAGGAAGTTCATGAGGGAGGTGGAGTTGTTTTGGCAGTGGAAGAGCTGTGCTGGTGCTTCAGGCAGTTGCCATTCACCAGCACACTCCCTTATCTAGGTGTCATATCCACTTTCAGACATATGTGCTGCCAGAGCACTTGGTTTCCATGGCAGCGGGAAATGGCTTGGGCACTGAACTTGTCTTTGGCTGTGGAGTTTTGAGCACCTTGAGTGAGGAGCTTGATGTTAGTTTTGTGTGGGTGCTGAAGCTGCTTGATTCCATCCCACTGGGCTCAATGGGCATGGGACCGGAAGTGACCCAACAGGGTTTCCTAGATAGCTGCCAGGACAGTTGATGGTATGTGAAGTTCACGAGGCAGGTGGAACTTGGTTTGGCAGTGGAAGAGCTGTGCTGCTGCTTCAGACAGTTGCCATTCACCAGCACACTCCCTTCCCTAGGTGTCATATCCACTTTCAGACTTATGTGCTGTCAGAGCACTTGGTTTCTATGGCAGCGGGAAATGGCTTGGGCACTGAACTTGCCTTTGGCTGTGGAGTTTTGAGCGCCTTGAGTGAAGAGCTCCACGTTCGTTTTGTATGGGTGCTGAATCTGCTTGATTTCATCCCACTGGGCTCAATGGGCATGGGACCGGAAGTGAGCCAACAGGGTTTCCTAGATAGCTGCCAGGACAGCTGATGGTATGTGAAGTTCATGAGGCAGGTGGAGTTGTTTTGGCACTGGAAGAGCTGTGCTGCTGCTTTGAGCAGTTGCCATTCACCCGCACACTCCCTTCCCTAGGTGTCATATCCACTTTCAGACATATGTGCTGCCAGAGCACTTGGTTTCCATGGCAGCGGGAAATGGCTTGGGCACTGAACTTGTTTTGGCCGTGGAGTTTTGATCGCCTTGAGTGAGGAGCTCCATGTTCGTTTTGTGTGGGTGCTGAAGCTGCTTGATTCCATCCCACTGGGCTCAATGGGCATGGGACCGGAAGTGACCCAACAGGGTTTCCTAGATAGTTGTCAGGACCACTGATGGTATGTGAAGTTCATGAGGCAGGTGGAGTTGTTTTGGCACTGGAAGAGCTGTGCTGCTGCTTCGGGCAGTTGCCATTCACCACCACACTCCCTTCCCTAGGTGTCATATCCACTTTCAGACATATGTGCTGCCAGAGCACTTGGTTTCCATGGCAGCGGGAAATGGCTTGGGCACTGAACTTGTTTTGGCCGTGGAGTTTTGATCGCCTTGAGTGAGGAGCTCCATGTTCGTTTTGTGTGGGTGCTGAAGCTGCTTGATTCCATCCCACTGGGCTCAATGGGCATGGGACCGGAAGTGACCCAACAGGGTTTCCTAGATAGCAGCCAGGAAGTTCATGAGGGAGGTGGAGTTGTTTTGGCACTGGAAGAGCTGTGCTGGTGCTTCAGGCAGTTGCCATTCACCAGCACACTCCCTTCCCTAGGTGTCATATCCACTTTCAGACATATGTGCTGCCAGAGCACTTGGTTTCCATGGCAGCAGGAAATGGCTTGGGCACTGAACTTGTCTTTGGCCGTGGAGTTTTGAGCGCTTTGAGTGAGGGGCTCCATGTTAGATTTGTGTGGGTGCTGAAGCTGCTTGATTCCATCCCACTGGGCTGAATGGGCATGGGACCGGAAGTGACCCAACAGGGTTTCCTAGATAGCTGCCAGGACAGCTGATGGTATGTGAAGTTCATTAGGCAGGTGGAGTTGTTTTGGCAGTGGAAGAGCTGTGCTGCTGCTTAGGGCAGTTGCCATTCACCACCACACTCCCTTCCCTAGGTGTCATATCCACTTTCAGACATATGTGCTGCCAGAGCACTTGGTTTCCATGGCAGCGGGAAATGGCTTGGGCACTGAACTTGTCTTTGGCCGTGGAGTTTTGATGGCCTTGAGTGAGGAGCTCCATGTTCGTTTTGTGTGGGTGCTGAAGCTGCTTGATTCCATCCCACTGGGCTGAATGGGCATGGGACCGGAAGTGACCCAACAGGGTTTCCTAGATAGCTGCCAGGACAGCTGATGGTATGTGAAGTTCATGAGGCAGGTGGAGTTGTTTTGGCAGTGGAAGAGCTGTGCTGCTGCTTTGGGCAGTTGCCATTCACCACCACACTCCCTTCCCTAGGTTTCATATCCACTTTCAGACATATGTGCTGCCAGAGCACTTGGTTTCCATGGCAGCGGGAAATGGCTTGGGCACTGAACTTGTTTTGGCCGTGGAGTTTGGATCGCCTTGAGTGAGGAGCTCCATGTTCATTTTGTGTGGGTGCTCAAGGTGCTTGATTCCATCCCACTGGGCTCAATGGGCATGGGACCGGAAGTGAGCCAACAGGGTTTTCTAGATAGCTGCCAGGACAGCTGATGGTATGTGAAGTTCATGAGGCAGGTGGAGTTGTTTTGGCACTGGAAGAGCTGTGCTGCTGCTTCGGGCAGTTGCCATTCACCAGCACACTCCCTTCCCTAGGTGTCCTATCCACTTTCAGACATATGTGCTGCCAGAGCACTTGGTTTCCATGGCAGCGGGAAATGGCTTGGGCACTGAACTTGTTTTGGCCGTGGAGTTTTGATCGCCTTGAGTGAGGAGCTCCATGTTAGATTTGTGTGGGTGCTGAAGCTTCTTCTTTTCATCCCACTGGGCTCAATGGGCATGGTACCGGAAGTGACCCAACAGGGTTTCCTAGATAGCTGCCAGGAAGTTCATGAGGGAGGTGGAGTTGTTTTGGCAGTGGAAGAGCTGTGCTGGTGCTTCAGGCAGTTGCCATTCACCAGCACACTCCCTTATCTAGGTGTCATATCCACTTTCAGACATATGTGCTGCCAGAGCACTTGGTTTCCATGGCAGCGGGAAATGTCTTGGGCACTGAACTTGTCTTTGGCTGTGGAGTTTTGAGCACCTTGAGTGAGGAGCTTGATGTTAGTTTTGTGTGGGTGCTGAAGCTGCTTGATTCCATCCCACTGGGCTCAATGGGCATGGGACCGGAAGTGACCCAACAGGGTTTCCTAGATAGCTGCCAGGACAGTTGATGGTATGTGAAGTTCACGAGGCAGGTGGAACTTGGTTTGGCAGTGGAAGAGCTGTGCTGCTGCTTCAGACATTTGCCATTCACCCGCACACTCCCTTCCCTAGGTGTCATATCCACTTTCAGACATATGTGCTGCCAGAGCACTTGGTTTCCATGGCAGCGGGAAATGGCTTGGGCACTGAACTTGTCTTTGATTATGACGTTTTGAGCGCCTTGAGTGAGGAGCTCCATGTTCGTTTTGTGTGGGTGCTGAAGCTGCTTGATTCCATCCCACTGGGCTCAATGGGCATGGGACCGGAAGTGACCCAACAGGGTTTCCTAGATAGCTGCCAGGACAGCTGATGGTATGTGAAGTTCATGAGGCTGGTGGAGTTGTTTTGGCACTGGAAGAGCTGTGCTGCTGCTTCGGACATTTGCCTTTCACCACCACACTCCCTTCCCTAGGTGTCATATCCACTTTCACACATATGTGCTGCCAGAGCACTTGGTTTCCATGGCAGCGGGAAATGGCTTGGGCACTGAACTTGTCTTTGGCTGTGCAGTTTTGAGCGCCTTGAGTGAGGAGCTCCATGTTCGTTTTGTGTGGGTGCTGAAGCCGCTTGATTCCATCCCACTGGGCTCAATGGGCATGGGACCGGAAGTGACCCAACAGGGTTTCCTAGATAGCTGCCAGGACAGCTGATGGTATGTGAAGTTCATGAGGCAGGTGGAGTTGTTTTGGCACTGGAAGAGCTGTGCTGCTGCTTCGGGCAGTTACTATTCACCACCACACTTGCTTCCCTAGGTGTCATATCCACTTTCAGACATATGTGCTGTCAGAGCACTTGGTTTCCATGGCAGCGGGAAATGGCTTGGGCACTGAACTTGTTTTTGGCTGTGACGTTTTGAGCACCTTGAGTGAGGAGCTCCATGTTTTTTTTGTGTGGGTGCTGAAGCTGCTTGATTCCATTCCACTGGGCTCAATGGGCATGGGACCGGAAGTGAGCCAACAGGGTTTCCTAGATAGCTGCCAGGACAGCAAATGGTATGTGAAGTGCATGAGGCAGGTGGAGTTGTTTTGGCACTGGAAGAGCTGTGCTGCTTTGGGCAGTTGCCATTCACCACCACACTCACTTCCCTAGGTGTCATATCCACTTTCAGACATATGAGCTGTCAGAGCACTTGGTTTTAATGGCAGCGGAAAATGGCTTGGGCACTGAACTTGCTTTGACTGTGAAGTTTTGAGCGCCTTGAGTGAGGAGCTCCATGTTCGTTTTGTGTGGTTGCTGAAGCTGCTTTATTCCATCCCACTGGGCTCAATGGGCATGGGACCGGATGTGACCCAACAGGGTTTCCTAGATAACTGCCAGGACAGCTGATGGTATGTGAAGTTCATGAGGCAGGTGGACTTATTTTGGCAGTGGAAGAGCTGTGCTGCTGCTTCGGGCAGTTGTCATTCACCACCACACTCCCTTCCCTAGGTGTCATATCCACTTTCATACATATGTGCTGCCAGAGCTCTTGGTTTCCATGGCAGCGGGAAATGGCTTGGGCACTGAAATTGTCTTTTGGAATGAGTTTTGAGCGCCTTTAGTGAGGAGCTCCATGTTCGTTTTTTGTGGGTGCTGAAGCTGCTTGATTCCATCCCACTGGGCTCAATGGGCATGTTACCGGATGTGAGCCAACAGGGTTTCCTGGATAGCTGCCAGGACAGCTGATGGTATTGAAGTTCATGAGGCAGGTGGAGTTGTTTTGGCAGTGGAAGAGCTGTGCTGTTGCTTCGGGCAGTTGCCATTCACCAGCACACTCCCTTCCCTAGGTGTCATATCCACTTTCAGACATATGTGCTGCCAGAGCACTTGGTTTCCATGGCAGCGGGAAATGGCTTGGGCACTGAACTTGTCTTTGACGGTGGAGTTTATAGCACCTTGAGTGAGGAGCTCCATGTTCGTTTTGTGTGGGTTCTCAAGCTGCTTGATTCCATCCCACTGGGCTCAACGGGCATGGGACCAGAAGTGACCCAACAGGGTTTCCTAGATAGCTGCCAGGACAGCTGATGGTATGTGAAGTTCATGAGGCAGGTGGAGTTGTTTTGGCACTGGAAGAGCTGTGCTGCTGCTTCGGGCAGTTGCCATTCACCAGCACACTCCCTTCCCTAGGTGTCATATCCACTTTCAGACATATGTGCTGCCAGAGCACTTGGTTTCCATGGCAGCGGGAAATGGCCTGGGCACTGAACCTGTCTTTGGTTCGGGGGTTTGTGGTGCCTTGAGTGAGAAGCTCCATGTTCGTTTTGTGTGGGTGCTGAAGCTGCTTGATTCCATCCCCCTGGGCTCAATGGGCATGGGACCGGATGAGACCCAACAGTGTTTCCTAGATAGCTGCCAGGACAGCTGATGGTATGTGAAGTTCATGAGGCAGGTGGAGTTGTTTTGGCAGTGGAAGAACTGTGCTGCTGCTTCGGGCAGTTGCCATTCACCACCACACTCCCTTCCCTAGGTGTCATATCCACTTTCAGACATATGTGCTGCCAGAGCAGTTGGTTTCCATGGCAGCGGGAAATGGCTTGGGCACTGAACTTGTCTTTTGCTATGGAGTCTTGAGCCCCTTGAGTGAGGAGCTTGATGTTAATTTTGTGTGGGTGCTGAATCTGCTTGATTCCATCCCACTGGGCTCAATGGGCATGGGACCGGAAGTGACCCAACAGGCTTTCCTAGATAGCTGCCAGGACAGCTGATGGTATGTGAAGTTCATGAGGCAGGTGGAGTTGTTTTGGCAGTGGAAGAGCTGTGCTGCTGCTTCAGGCAGTGCCATTCACCAGCACACTCCCTTCCCTAGGTGTCATATCCACTTTCAGATATATGTGCTGTCAGAGCACTTGGTTTCTATGGCAGCGGGAAATGGCTTGGTCACTGAACTTGTCTTTGGCCGTGGAGTTTTGAGCGCCTTGAGTGAGGAGCTCTATGTTAATTTTGTATGGGTGCTGAATCTGCTTGATTCCATCCCACTGGGCTCAATGGGCATGGGACCGGAAGTGACCCAACAGGGTTTCCTAGATAGCTGCCAGGACAGCTGATGGTATGTGAAGTTCATGAGGCAGGTGGAGTTGTTTTGGCACTGGAAGAGCTGTGCTGTTGCTTTGGGCAGTTGCCATTCACCACCACACTCCCTTCCCTAGGTGTCATATCAACTTTCAGACATATGTGCTGCCAGAGCACTTGGTTTCCATGGCAGCGGGAAATGGCTTGGGCACTGAACTTGTCTTTGGCTGTGGAGTTTTGAGCACCTTGAGTGAGGAGCTCCACGTTCGTTTTGTGTGGGTGCTGAAGCTGCTTGATTCCACCCCACTGGGCTCAATGGGCATGGGACCTGAAGTGACCCAACAGGGTTTCCTAGATAGCTGCCAGGACAGCTGATGGTATGTGATGTTCATGAGGCAGGTGGAGTTGTTTTGGCAGTGGAAGAGCTGTGCTGCTGCTTCAGGCAGTTGCCATTCACCAGCACACTCCCTTCCCTCTTTGTCATATCCACTTTCAGACATATGTGCTGCCAGAGCACTTGGTTTCCATGGCAGCGGGAAATGGCGTGGGCACTGAACTTGTCTTTGGCCGTGGAGTTTTGAGCGCCTTGAGTGAGGAACTCTATGTTAATTTTGTATGGGTGCTGAATCTGCTTGATTCCATCCCACTGGGCTCAATGGGCATGGGAATGGAAGTGAGCCAACAGGGTTTCCTAGATAGCTGCCAGGACAGCTGATGGTATGTGAAGTTCATGAGGCAGGTGGAGTTGTTTTGGCAGTGGAAGAGCTGTGCTGCTGCTTCAGGAAGATAACATTCACCACCACACTCCCTTCCCTAGGTGTCATATCAACTTTCAGACATATGTGCTGCCAGAGCACTTGGTTTCCATGGCAGCGGGAAATGGCTTGGGCACTGAACTTGTCTTTGGCTGTGGGCTTTTTAGTGCCTTGAGTGAGGAGCTCCATGTTCGTTTTGTGTGGGTGCTGAAGCTGCTTGATTCCATCCCACTGGGCTCAATGGGCATGGGACCGGAAGTGACCCAACAGGGTTTCCTAGATAGCTGGAAGGACAGCTGATGGTATGTGAAGTTCATGAGGCAGGTGGAGTATTTTAGGCAGTGGAAGAGCTGTGCTGCTGCTTCAGGCAGTTGCCATTCACCACCACACTCCCAACCCTAGGTGTCATATCCACTTTCAGACATATGTGCTGCCAGAGCACTTGGTTTCTATGGCAGCGGGAAATGGCTTGGGCACTGAACTTGTCTTTGGCCGTGGAGTTTTGAGCGCCTTGAGTGAGGAGCTCTATGTTAATTTTGTGTGGGTGCTGAATCTGCTTGATTCCATCCCACTGGGCTCAAAGGGCATGGGACCGGAAGTGACCCAACAGGGTTTCCTAGATAGCTGCCAGGACAGCTGATGGTATGTGAAGTTCATGAGGCAGGTGGAGTTGTTTTGGCACTGGAAGAGCTGTGCTGTTGCTTTGGGCAGTTGCCATTAACCACCACACTCCCTTCCCTAGGTGTCATATCCACTTTCAGACATATGTGCTGCCAGAGCACTTGGTTTCCATGGCAGCGGGAAATGGCTTGGGCACTGAACTTGTCTTTGGCTGTGGAGTTTTGAGCACCTTGAGTGAGGAGCTCCATGTTCGTTTTGTGTTGGTGCTGAAGCTGCTTGATTCCATCCCACTGGGCTCAATGGGCATGGAACCGGAAGTGACCAAACAGGGTTTCCTAGATAGCTGCCAGGACAGTTGATGGTATGTGAAGTTCATGAGGCAGGTGGAACTTGGTTTGGCAGTGGAAGAGCTGTGCTGCTGCTTCAGGCAGTTGCCATTCACCAGCACACTCCCTTCACTAGGTGTCATATCCACTTTCAGACTTATGTGCTGTCAGAGCCCTTGGTTTCTATGGCAGCGGGAAATGGCTTGGGCACTGAACTTGTCTTTGGCCGTGGAGTTTTGAGCGCCTTGAGTGAGGAGCTCTATGTTAATTTTGTATGGGTGCTGAATCTGCTTGATTCCATCCCACTGGGCTCAATGGGCATGGGACCGGAAGTGAGCCAACAGGATTTCCTAGATAGCTGCCAGGACAGCTGATGGTATGTGAAGTTCATGAGGCAGGTGGAGTTGTTTTGGCAGTGGAAGAGCTGTGCTGCTGCTTCAGGCAGCTACCATTCACCACCACACTCCCTTCCCTAGGTGTCATATCCACTTTCATACATATGTGCTGCCAGAGCTCTTGGTTTCCATGGCAGCGGGAAATGGCTTGGGCACTGAAATTGTCTTTTGCCATGAGTTTTGAGCGCCTTTAGTGAGGAGCTCCATGTTCGTTTTGTGTGGGTGCTGAAGCTGCTTGATTCCATCCCACTGGGCTCAATGGGCATGTTACCGGATGTGAGCCAACAGGGTTTCCTTGATAGCTGCCAGGACAGCTGATGGTATTGAAGTTCATGAGGCAGGTGGAGTTGTTTTGGCAGTGGAAGAGCTGTGCTGTTGCTTCGGGCAGTTGCCATTCACCAGCACACTCCCTTCCCTAGGTGTCATATCCACTTTCAGACATATGTGCTGCCAGAGCACTTGGTTTCCATGGCAGCGGGAAATGGCTTGGGCACTGAACTTGTCTTAGACGGTGGAGTTTATAGCACCTTGAGTGAGGAGCTCCATGTTCGTTTTGTGTGGGTTCTGAAGCTGCTTGATTCCATCCCACTGGGCTCAACGGGCATGGGACCAGAAGTGACCCAACAGGGTTTCCTAGATAGCTGCCAGGACAGCTGATCGTATGTGAAGTTCATGAGGCAGGTGGAGTTGTTTTGGCACTGGAAGAGCTGTGCTGCTGCTTCGGGCAGTTGCCATTCACCAGCACACTCCCTTCCCTAGGTGTCATATCCACTTTCAGACATATGTGCTGCCAGAGCACTTGGTTTCCATGGCAGCGGGAAATGGCCTGGGCACTGAACCTGTCTTTGGTTCGGGGGTTTGTGGTGCCTTGAGTGAGAAGCTCCATGTTCGTTTTGTGTGGGTGCTGAAGCTGCTTGATTCCATCCCCCTGGGCTCAATGGGCATGGGACCGGATGAGACCCAACAGTGTTTCCTAGATAGCTGCCAGGACAGCTGATGGTATGTGAAGTTCATGAGGCAGGTGGAGTTGTTTTGGCAGTGGAAGAACTGTGCTGCTGCTTCGGGCAGTTGCCATTCACCACCACACTCCCTTCCCTAGGTGTCATATCCACTTTCAGACATATGTGCTGCCAGAGCAGTTGGTTTCCATGGCAGCGGGAAATGGCTTGGGCACTGAACTTGTCTTTTGCTATGGAGTCTTGAGCCCCTTGAGTGAGGAGCTTGATGTTAGTTTTGTGTGGGTGCTGAATCTGCTTGATTCCATCCCACTGGGCTCAATGGGCATGGGACCGGAAGTGACCCAACAGGCTTTCCTAGATAGCTGCCAGGACAGCTGATGGTATGTGAAGTTCATGAGGCAGGTGGAGTTGTTTTGGCAGTGGAAGAGCTGTGCTGCTGCTTCAGGCAGTGCCATTCACCAGCACACTCCCTTCCCTAGGTGTCATATCCACTTTCAGACTTATGTGCTGTCAGAGCCCTTGGTTTCTATGGCAGCGGAAAATGGCTTGGGCACTGAACTTGTCTTTGGCCGTGGAGTTTTGAGCGCCTTGAGTGAGGAGCTCTATGTTAATTTTGTATGGGTGCTGAATCTGCTTGATTCCATCCCACTGGGCTCAATGGGCATGGGACCGGAAGTGACCCAACAGGGTTTCCTAGATAGCTGCCAGGACAGCTGATGGTATGTGAAGTTCATGAGGCAGGTGGAGTTGTTTTTGCACTGGAAGAGCTGTGCTGTTGCTTTGGGCAGTTGCCATTAACCACCACACTCCCTTCCCTAGGTGTCATATCCACTTTCAGACATATGTGCTGCCAGAGCACTTGGTTTCCATGGCAGCGGGAAATGGCTTGGGCACTGAACTTGTCTTTGGCTGTGGAGTTTTGAGCACCTTGAGTGAGGAGCTCCATATTCGTTTTGTGTTGGTGCTGAAGCTGCTTGATTCCATCCCACTGGGCTCAATGGGCATGGAACCGGAAGTGACCAGACAGGGTTTCCTAGATAGCTACCAGGACAGTTGATGGTATGTGAAGTTCATGAGGCAGGTGGAACTTGGTTTAGCAGTGGAAGAGCTGTGCTGCTGCTTCAGGCAGTTGCCATTCACCAGCACACTCCCTTCCCTAGGTGTCATATCCACTTTCAGACTTATGTGCTGTCAGAGCCCTTGGTTTCTATGTCAGCGGGAAATGGCTTGGGCACTGAACTTGTCTTTGGCTGTGGGCTTTTTAGTGCCTTGAGTGAGGAGCTCCATGTTCGTTTTGTGTGGGTGCTGAAGCTGCTTGATTCCATCCCACTGGGCTCAATGGGCATGGGACCTGAAGTGACCCAACAGGGTTTCCTAGATAGCTGCCAGGACAGCTGATGGTATGTGAAGTTCATGAGGCAGGTGGAGTATTTTAGGCAGTGGAAGAGCTGTGCTGCTGCTTCAGGCAGTTGCCATTCACCAGCACACTCCCTTCCCTAGGTGTCATATCCACTTTCAGACATATGTGCTGTCAGAGCACTTGGTTTCTATGGCAGCGGGAAATGGCTTGGGCACTGAACTTGTCTTTGGCCGTGGAGTTTTGAGCGCCTTGAGTGAGGAGCTCTATGTTAATTTTGTGTGGGTGCTGAAGCTGCTTGATTCCATCCCACTGGGCTCAATGGGCATGGGACCGGAAGTGACCCAACAGGGTTTCCTAAATAGCTGCCAGGACAGCTGATGGTATGTGAAGTTCATGAGGCAGGTGGAGTTGTTTTGGCACTGGAAGAGCTGTGCTGTTGCTTTGGGCAGTTGCCATTCACCAGCACACTCCCTTCCCTAGGTGTCATATCCACTTTCAGACATATGTGCTGCCAGAGCACTTGGTTTCCATGGCAGCGGGAAATGGCTTGGGCACTGAACTTGTCTTTGGCTGTGGAGTTTTGAGCACCTTGAGTGAGGAGCTTGATGTTAGTTTTGTGTGGGTGCTGAAGCTGCTTGATTCCACCCCACTGGGCTCAATGGGCATGGGACCTGAAGTGACCCAACAGGGTTTCCTAGATAGCTGCCAGGACAGCTGATGGTATGTGATGTTCATGAGGCAGGTGGAGTTGTTTTGGCACTGGAAGAGCTGTGCTGCTGCTTCAGGCAGTTGCCATTCACCACCACACTCCCTTCCCTAGGTGTCATATCCACTTTCAGACATATGTGCTGCCAGAGCACTTGGTTTCCATATCAGCGGGAAATGGCTTGGGCACTGAACTTTTCTTTGGCTGTGGGCTTTTTAGCACCTTGAGTGAGGAGCTCCATGTTAGTTTTGTGTGGGTGCTGAAGCTGCTTGATTCCATCCCACTGGGCTCAATGGGCATGGGACCGGAAGTGACCCAACAGGGTTTCCTAGATAGCTGCCAGGACAGCTGATGATATGTGAAGTTCATGAGGCAGGTGGAGTTGTTTTGGCACTGGAAGAGCTGTGCTGTTGCTTTGGGCAGTTGCCATTAACCACCACACTCCCTTCCCTAGGTGTCATATCCACTTTCAGACATATGTGCTGCCAGAGCACTTGGTTTCCATGGCAGCGGGAAATGGCTTCGGCACTGAACTTGTCTTTGGCTGTGGAGTTTTGAGCACCTTGAGTGAGGAGCTCCATGTTCGTTTTGTGTTGGTGCTGAAGCTGCTTGATTCCATCCCACTGGGCTCAATGGGCATGGAACCGGAAGTGACCAAACAGGGTTTCCTAGATAGCTGCCAGGACAGTTGATGGTATGTGAAGTTCATGAGGCAGGTGGAGTTGTTTTGGCAGTGGAAGAGCTGTGCTGCTGCTTCAGGCAGCTACCATTCACCACCACACTCCCTTCCCTAGGTGTCATATCAACTTTCAGACATATGTGCTGCCAGAGCACTTGGTTTCCATGGCAGCGGGAAATGGCTTGGGCACTGAACTTGTGTTTGGCTGTGGGCTTTTTAGTGCCTTGAGTGAGGAGCTCCATGTTCGTTTTGTGTGGGTGCTGAAGCTGCTTGATTCCATCCCACTGGGCTCAATGGGCATGGGACCTGAAGTGACCCAACAGGGTTTCCTAGATAGCTGCCAGGACAGCTGATGGTATGTGAAGTTCATGAGGCAGGTGGAGTATTTTAGGCAGTGGAAGAGCTGTGCTGCTGCTTCAGGCAGTTGCCATTCACCACCACACTCCCTTCCCTAGGTGTCATATCCACTTTCAGACTTATGTGCTGTCAGAGCCCTTGGTTTCTATGGCAGCGGAAAATGGCTTGGGCACTGAACTTGTCTTTGGCCGTGGAGTTTTGAGCGCCTTGAGTGAGGAGCTCTATGTTAATTTTGTATGGGTGCTGAATCTGCTTGATTCCATCCCACTGGGCTCAATGGGCATGGGAATGGAAGTGAGCCAACAGGGTTTCCTAGATAGCTGCCAGGACAGCTGATGGTATGTGAAGTTCATGAGGCAGGTGGAGTTGTTTTGGCACTGGAAGAGCTGTGCTGCTGCTTCAGGAAGTTAACATTCACCACCACACTCCCTTCCCTAGGTGTCATATCAAGTTTCAGACATATGTGCTGCCAGAGCACTTGGTTTCCATGGCAGCGGGAAATGGCTTGGGCGCTGAACTTGTCTTTGGCTGTGGGCTTTTTAGTGCCTTGAGTGAGGAGCTCCATGTTCGTTTTGTGTGGGTGCTGAAGCTGCTTGATTCCATCCCACTGGGCTCAATGGGCATGGGACCTGAAGTGACCCAACAGGGTTTCCTAGATAGCTGCCAGGACAGCTGATGGTATGTGAAGTTCATGAGGCAGGTGGAGTATTTTAGGCAGTGGAAGAGCTGTGCTGCTGCTTCAGGCAGTTGCCATTCACCACCACACTCCCTTCCCTAGGTGTCATATCCACTTTCAGACATATGTGCTGTCAGAGCACTTGGTTTCTATGGCAGCGGGAAATGGCTTGGGCACTGAACTTGTCTTTGGCCGTGGAGTTTTGAGCGCCTTGAGTGAGGAGCTCTATGTTAATTTTGTATGGGTGCTGAATCTGCTTGATTCCATCCCATTGGGCTTAATGGGCATGGGACCGTAAGTGACCCAACAGGGTTTCCTAGATAGCTGCCAGGACAGCTGATGGTATGTGAAGTTCATGAGGCAGGTGGAGTTGTTTTGGCACTGGAAGAGCTGTGCTGTTGCTTTGGGCAGTTGCCATTCACCAGCACACTCCCTTCCCTAGGTGTCATATCCACTTTCAGACATATGTGCTGCCAGAGCACTTGGTTTCCATGGCAGCGGGAAATGGCTTGGGCACTGAACTTGTCTTTGGCTGTGGAGTTTTATGCACCTTGAGTGAGGAGCTTGATGTTAGTTTTGTGTGGGTGCTGAAGCTGCTTGATTCCATCCCACTGGGCTCAATGGGCATGGGACCTGAAGTGACCCAACAGGGTTTCCTAGATAGCTGCCAGGACAGCTGATGGTATGTGATGTTCATGAGGCAGGTGGAGTTGTTTTGGCAGTGGAAGAGCTGTGCTGCTGCTTCAGGCAGTTGCCATTCACCAGCACACTCCCTTCCCTCTTTGTCATATCCACTTTCAGACATATGTGCTGCCAGAGCACTTGGTTTCCATGGCAGCGGGAAATGGCTTGGGCACTGAACTTGTCTTTGGCTGTGGGCTTTTTAGCGGCTTGAGTGAGGAGCTTGATGTTAGTTTTGTGTGGGTGCTCAAGCTGCTTGATTCCATCCCACTGAGCTCAATGGGCATGGGACCGGAAGTGACCCAACAGGGTTTCCAAGATAGCTGCCAGGACAGCTGATGATATGTGAAGTTCATGAGGCAGGTGGAGTTGTTTTGGCACTGGAAGAGCTGTGCTGTTGCTTTGGGCAGTTGCCATTAACCACCACACTCCCTTCCCTAGGTGTCATATCCACTTTCAGACATATGTGCTGCCAGAGCACTTGGTTTCCATGGCAGCGGGAAATGGCTTGGGCACTGAACTTGTCTTTGGCTGTGGAGTTTTGAGCACCTTGAGTGAGGAGCTCCATGTTCGTTTTGTGTTGGTGCTGAAGCTGCTTGATTCCATCCCACTGGGCTCAATGGGCATGGGAATGGAAGTGAGCCAACAGGGTTTCCTAGATAGCTGCCAGGACAGCTGATCGTATGTGAAGTTCATGAGGCAGGTGGAACTTGGTTTAGGCAGTGGAAGAGCTGTGCTGCTGCTTCAGGCAGTTGCCATTCACCAGCACACTCCCTTCCCTAGGTGTCATATCCACTTTCAGACTTATGTGCTGTCAGAGCCCTTGGTTTCTATGGCAGCGGGAAATGGCTTGGGCACTGAATTTGTCTTTGGCCGTGGAGTTTTGAGCGCCTTGAGTGAGGAGCTCTATGTTAATTTTGTATGGGTGCTGAATCTGCTTGATTCCATCCCACTGGGCTCAATGGGCATGGGAATGGAAGTGAGCCAACAGGGTTTCCTAGATAGCTGCCAGGACAGCTGATGGTATGTGAAGTTCATGAGGCAGGTGGAGTTGTTTTGGCAGTGGAAGAGCTGTGCTGCTGCTTCAGGAAGTTAACATTCACCACCACACTCCCTTCCCTAGGTGTCATATCAACTTTCAGACATATGTGCTGCCAGAGCACTTGGTTTCCATGGCAGCGGGAAATGGCTTGGGCACTGAACTTGTCTTTGGCTGTGGGCTTTTTAGTGCCTTGAGTGAGGAGCTCCATGTTCGTTTTGTGTGGGTGCTGAAGCTGCTTGATTCCATCCCACTGGGCTCAATGGGCATGGGACCTGAAGTGACCCAACAGGGTTTCCTAGATAGCTGCCAGGACAGCTGATGGTATGTGAAGTTCATGAGGCAGGTGGAGTATTTTAGGCAGTGGAAAAGCTGTGCTGCTGCTTCAGGCAGTTGCCATTCACCACCACACTCCCTTCCCTAGGTGTCATATCAACTTTCAGACATATGTGCTGTCAGAGCACTTGGTTTCTATGGCAGCGGGAAATGGCTTGGGCACTGAACTTGTCTTTGGCCGTGGAGTTTTGAGCGCCTTGAGTGAGGAGCTCTATGTTAATTTTGTGTGGGTGCTGAAGCTGCTTGATTCCATCCCACTGGGCTCAATGGGCATGGGACCGGAAGTGAGCCAACAGGGTTTCCTAGATAGCTGCCAGGACAGCTGATGATATGTGAAGTTCATGAGGCAGGTGGAGTTGTTTTGGCACTGGAAGAGCTGTGCTGTTGCTTTGGGCAGTTGCCATTAACCACCACACTCCCTTCCCTAGGTGTCATATCCACTTTCAGACATATGTGCTGCCAGAGCACTTGGTTTCTATGGCAGCGGGAAATGGCTTGGGCACTGAACTTGTCTTTGGCTGTGGAGTTTTGAGCACCTTGAGTGAGGAGCTCCATGTTCGTTTTGTGTTGGTGCTGAAGCTGCTTGATTCCATCCCACTGGGCTCAATGGGCATGGAACCGGAAGTGACCAAACAGGGTTTCCTAGATAGCTGCCAGGACAGTTGATGGTATGTGAAGTTCATGAGGCAGGTGGAACTTGGTTTGGCAGTGGAAGAGCTGTGCTGCTGCTTCAGGCAGTTGCCATTCACCAGCACACTCCCTTCCCTAGGTGTCATATCAACTCTCAGACATATGTGCTGCCAGAGCACTTGGTTTCCATGGCAGCGGGAAATGGCTTGGGCACTGAACTTGTCTTTGGCCGTGGAGTTTTGAGCGCCTTGAGTGAGGAGCTCTATGTTAATTCTGTATGGGTGCTGAATCTGCTTGATTCCATCCCACTGGGCTCAATGGGCATGGGAATGGAAGTGAGCCAACAGGGTTTCCTAGATAGCTGCCAGGACAGCTGATGGTATGTGAAGTTCATGAGGCAGGTGGAGTTGTTTTGGCACTGGAAGAGCTGTGCTGCTGCTTCAGGAAGTTAACATTCACCACCACACTCCCTTCCCTAGGTGTCATATCAACTTTCAGACATATGTGCTGCCAGAGCACTTGGTTTCCATGGCAGCGGGAAATGGCTTGGGCACTGAACTTGTCTTTGGCTGTGGGCTTTTTAGTGCCTGGAGTGAGGAGCTCCATGTTCGTTTTGTGTGGGTGCTGAAGCTGCTTGATTCCATTACTCTATGCTCAATGGGCATGGGACCGGAAGTGACCCAAAAGGGTTTCCTAGATAGCTGCCAGGACAGCTGATGGTATGTGAAGTTCATGAGGCAGGTGGAGTTGTTTTGGCACTGGAAGAGCTGTGCTGCTGCTTCGGGCAGTTGCCATTCACCAGCACACTCGGTTCCCTAGGTGTCATATCCACTTTCAGACATATGTGCTGCCAGAGCACTTGGTTTCCATGGCAGTGGGAAATGGCTTGTTCACGGAACTTGTCTTTGGCTGTGAAGTTTTGAGCGCCTTGAGTGAGCAGCTCCATGTTTTTTTTGTGTGGGTGCTGAAGCTGCTTGATTCCATTACTCTATGCTCAATGGGCATGGGACCGGAAGTGACCCAACAGGGTTTCCTAGATAGCTGCCAGGACAGCTGATGGTATGTGAAGTTCATGAGGCAGGTGGAGTTGTTTTGGCACTGGAAGAGCTGTGCTGCTGCTTCGGGCAGTTGCCATTCACCACCACACTCGGTTCCCTAGGTGTCATATCCACTTTCAGACATATGTGCTGCCAGAGCTCTTAGGTTCCATGGCAGCGGGAAATGGCTTGGGCACTGAACTTGTCTTTGGCTGTGGAGTTTTGAGCGCCTTGAATGAGGAGCTCCATGTTCGTTTTGTGTGGGTGCTGAAGCTGCTTGATTCCATCCCACTGGGCTCAATGGGCATGGGACCGGAAGTGACCCAACAAGGTTTCCTAGATAGCTGAAAGGACAGCTGATGGTATGTGAAGTTCATGAGGCAGGTGGAGTTATTTTGGCACTGGAAGAGCTGTGCTGCTGCTTCGGGCAGTTGCCATTCACCAGCACACTCCCTTCCCTAGGTGTCATATCCACTTTCAGACATATGTGCTGCCAGAGCACTTGGTTTCCATGGCAGCGGGAAATGGCTTGGGCACTGAACTTGTCTTTGGCCATGGAGTTTTGAGTGCCTTGAGTGAGGAGTTCCATGTTCGTTTTGTGTGGGTGCTGAAGCTGCTTGATTCCATCCCACTGGGCTCAATGGGCATGGGACCGGAAGAGACCCAACAGGGTTTCCTAGATAGCTGCCAGGACAGCTGATGGTATGTGAAGTTCATGAGGCAGGTGGAGTTGTTTTGGCAGTGGAAGAGCTGTGCTGCTGCTTCGGGCAGTTGTCATTCACCAGCACACTCCCTTCCCTAGGTGTCATATCCACTTTCAGACATATGTGCTGCCAGAGCACTTGGTTTCCATGGCAGCGGGAAATGGCTTGGGCACTGAACTTGTCTTTGGCTGTGAAGTTTTGAGCGCATTGAGTGAGGAGCTCCATGATTTTTTTGTGTGGGTGCTTAAGCTGAGTGATTCCATTACTCTATGCTCAATGGGCATGGGACCGGAAGTGACCCAACAGGGATTCCTAGATAGCTGCCAGGACAGCTGATGGTATGTGAAGTTCATGAGGCAGGTGGAGTTGTTTTGGCAGTGGAAGAGCTATGCTGCTGCTTCGGGCAGTTGCCATTCACCAACACACTCCCTTCCCTAGGTGTCATATCCACTTTCAGACATATGTGCTGCCAGAGCTCTTGGTTTCCATGGCAGCGGGAAATGGCTTGGGCACTGAACTTGTCTTTGGCTGTGAAGTTTTGAGCGCCTTGAGTGAGGAGCTCCATGTTTTTTTTTGTGTGGGTGCTGAAGCTGCTTGATTCCATTACTCTATGCTCAATGGGCATGGGACTGGAAGTGACCCAACAGGGTTTCCTAGATAGCAGCCAGGACAGCTGATGGTATGTGAAGTTCATGAGGCAGGTGGAGTTGTTTTGTCAGTGGAAGAGCTGTGCTGCTGCTTCGGGCAGTTGCCATTCACCACCACACTCGGTTCCCTAGGTGTCATATCCACTTTCAGACATATGTGCTGCCAGAGCACTTGGTTTCCATGGCAGCGGGAAATGGCTTGTTCACTGAACTTGTCTTTGGCTGTGAAGATTTGAGCGCCTTGAGTGAGGAGCTCGATGTTCGTTTTGTGTGGGTGCTGAAGCTGCTTGATTCCATCCCACTGGGCTCAATGGGCATGGGACCGGAAGACACCCAACAGGGTTTCCTAGATAGCTGCCAGGACAGCTGATGGTATGTGAAGGTCATGAGGCAGGTGGAGTTGTTTGGGCACTGGAAGAGCTGTGATGCTGCTTCGGGCAGTTGCCATTGACCAGCACACTCCCTTCCCTAGGTGTCATATCCACTTTCAGACATATGTGCTGCCAGAGCACTTGGTTTCTATGGCAGCTGGGAATGGCTTGGGCACCTAACTTGTGTTTGGCTGTGGAGTTTTGAGCGCCTTGAGTGAGGAGCTCCATGTTCGTTTTGTGTGGGTGCTGAAGCTGCTTGATTCTATCCCACTGGGCTCAATGGGCATGGGACCGGAAGTGACCCAACAGGGTTTCCTAGATAGCTGCCAGGACAGCTGATGGTATGTGAAGTTCATGAGGCAGGTGGAGTTGTTTTGGCAGTGGAAGAGCTGTGCTGCTGCTTCGGGCAGTTTCCATTCACCAACACACCACACTCCTTTCCCTAGGTGTCATATCCACTTTCAGACATATGTGCTGCCAGAGCACTTGGTTTCCATGGCAGCGGGAAATGGCTTGGGCACCGAACTTGTGTTTGGCTGTGAAGTTTTGAGCGCCTTGAGTGAGGAGCTCCATGTTCGTTTTGTGTGGGTGCTCAAGCTGCTTAATTCCATCCCACTGGGCTCAATGGGCATGGGACCGTAAGTGAGCCTACAGGGTTTCCTACATAGCTGCCAGGACAGCTGATGGTATGTGAAGGTCATGAGGCAGGTGGAGTTGTTTTGACAGTGGAAGAGCTGTGCTGCTGCTTCGGGCAGTTGCCATTCACCACCACACTCCCTTCCCTAGGTGTCATATCCACTTTCAGACATATGTGCTGCCAGAGCTCTTAGTTTCCATGGCAGCGGGAAATGGCTTGTTCACGGAACTTGTCTTTGAATGTGAAGTTTTGAGCGCCTTGAGTGAGCAGCTTGATGTTAGTTTTGTGTATGTGCTGAATCTGCTTGATTCCATCCCACTGGGCTCAATGGGCATGGGACCGGAAGTGACCCAACAGGCTTTCCTAGATAGCTGCCAGGACAGCTGGTGGTATGTGAAGTTCATGAGGCAGGTGGAGTAGTTTTGGCACTGGAAGAGCTGTGCTGCTGCTTCGGGCAGTTGCCATTCACCAGCACACTCCCTTCCCTAGGTGTCATATCCACTTTCAGACATATGTGCTGCCATAGCACTTGGTTTCCATGGCAGCGGGAAATGGCCTGGGCACTGAACTTGTCTTTGGTTCTGGGGTTTGTTCGCCTTGAGTGAGGAGCTCTATTTTTGTTTTGTGTGGGTGCTCAAGCTGCTTGATTCCATCCCACAGGGCTCAATGGGCATGGGACCAGAAGAGACCAAACAGGGTTTCCTAGATAGCTGCCAGGACAGCTGATGGTATGTGAAGTGCATGAGGCAGGTGGAGTTGTTTTGGCACTGGAAGAGCTGTGATGCTGCTTGGGGCAGTTGCCATTGACCAGCACACTCCATCCCCCAGGTGTCATATCCACTTTCAGACATATGTGCTGCCAGAGCACTTGGTTTCCATGGCAGCGGGAAATGGCTTAGGCACTGAACATGTCTTTCTCCATGTACTTTTGAGCGCCTTGAGTGAGGAGCTCCATATTCTTTATCTGTGGGTGCTGAAGCTGCTTGATTCCATCCCACTGTGCTCAATGGGCATGGGACCGGATGTGAGCCAACAGGGTTTCCTACATAGCTGCCAGGACAGCTGATGGTATGTGAAGTTCATGAGGCAGGTGGAGTTGTTTTGGCAGTGGAAGAGCTGTGCTGCTGCTTCGGGCAGTTGCCATTCACCAGCACACTCCCTTCCCTAGGTGTCATATCCACTTTCAGACATATGTGCTGTCAGAGCACTTGGTTTCCATGGCAGCGGGAAATGGCTTGGGTACTGAACTTGTCTTTGACGGTGGAGTTTAGAGCACCTTGAGTGAGGAGCTCCATGTTAGTTTTGTGTGGGTTCTCAAGCTGCTTGATTCCATCCCACTGGGCTCAATGGGCATGGGACCGGAAGTGACCCAACAGGGTTTCCTAGATAGCTGCCAGGAGAGCTGATGGTATGTGAAGTTCATGAGGCAGGTGGAGTTGTTTTGGCACTGGAAGAGCTGTGCTGCTGCTTCGGGCAGTTGCCATTCACCAGCACACTCCCTTCCCTAGGTGTCATATCCACTTTCAGACATATGTTCTGCCAGAGCACTTGGTTTCCATGGCAGTGGGAAATGGCCTGGGCACTGAACTTGTCTTTGGTTCTGGGGTTTGTGGTGCCTTGAGTGAGGAGCTCCATGTTCGTTTTGTGTGGGTGCTGAAGCTGCTTGATTCCATCCCACTGGGCTCAATGGGCAAGGGACCGGAAGTGAGCCAACAGGGTTCCTAGATAGCTGCCAGGACAGCTGATGGTATGTGAAGTGCATGAGGCAGGTGGAGTTGTTTTGGCAGTGGAAGAGCTGTGCTGCTGCTTCGGGCAGTTGCCATTCACCACCGCACTTGCTTCCCTAGGTGTCATATCCACTTTCAGACATATGTGCTGCCAGAGCACTTGGTTTCCATGGCAGCGGGAAATGCCTGGAGCACTGAACTTGTCTTTGGCCGTGGAGTTTTGAACGACTTGAGTGAGGAGCTCCATGTTCGTTTTGTGTGGGTGCTCAAGCTGCTGTATTCTATCCCACTGGGCTCAATGGGCATGGGACCGGAAGAGACCCAACAGGGTTTCCTAGATAGCTGCCAGGACAGCTGGTGGTATGTGAAGTTCATGAGGCAGGTGGAGTTGTTTTGGCAGTGGAAGAGCTGTGCTGCTGCTTCGGGCAGTTGCCATTCACCACCACACTCCCTTCCCTAGGTGTCATATCCACTTTCAGACATATGTGCTGCCAGAGCACTTGGTTTCCATGGCAGCGGGAAATGGCTTGGGCACTGAACTTGTCTTTGGCCGTGGAGTTTTGAGCGCCTTGAGTGAGGAGCTCCATGTTCGTTTTATGTGGGTGCTCAAGCTGCTTGATTCCATCCTACTGGGCTCAATGGGCATGGGACCGGAAGTGACCCAACAGGGTTTCCTAGATAGCTGCCAGGACAGCTGATGGTATGTGAAGTTCATGAGGCAGGTGGAGTTGTTTTGTCAGTGGAAGAGCTGTGCTGCTGCTTCGGGCAGTTGCCATTCACCAGCACACTCCCTTCCCTAGGTGTCATTTCCACTTTCAGACATATGTGCTGCCAGAGCACTTGGTTTCCATGGCAGCGGGAAATGGCTTGGGCACTGAACTTGTCTTTGGCTGTGGAGTTTTGAGCGCCTTGAGTGAGCAGCTCCATGTTTTTTTTGTGTGGGTGCTGAAGCTGCTTGATTCCATTACTTTTTGCTCAATGGGCATGGGACCGGAAGTGACCCAACAGGGTTTCCTAGATAGCTGCCAGGACAGCTGATGGTATGTGAAGTTCATGAGGCAGGTGGAGTTGTTTTGGCAGTGGAAGAGCTGTGCTGCTGCTTCGGGCAGTTGCCATTCACCACCAGATTCCCTTCCCTAGGTGTCATATCCACTTTCAGACATATGTGCTGCCAGAGCTCTTACGTTCCATGGCAGCGGGAAATGGCTTGGGCACTGAACTTGTCTTTGGCCGTGGAGTTTTGAGCGCCTTGAATGAGGAGCTCCATGTTCGTTTTGTGTGGGTGCTGAAGCTGCTTGATTCCATCCCACTGGGCTCAATGGGCATGGGACCGGAAGTGACCCAACAGGGTTTCCTAGATAGCTGAAAGGACAGCTGATGGTATGTGAAGGTCATGAGGCAGGTGGAGTTGTTTTGGCACTGGAAGAGCTGTGCTGCTGCTTCGGGCAGTTGCCATTCACCACCAGATTCCCTTCCCTAGGTGTCATATCCACTTTCAGACATATGTGCTGCCAGAGCTCTTACGTTCCATGGCAGCGGGAAATGGCTTGGGCACTGAACTTGTCTTTGGCTGTGAAGTTTTGAGCGCCTTGAGTGAGGAGTTCCATGATTTTTTTGTGTGGGTGCTGAAGCTGAGTGATTCCATTACTCTATGCTCAATGGGCATGGGACCGGAAGTGACCCAACAGGGATTCCTACATAGCTGCCAGGACAGCTGATAGCATGTTAAGTTCATGAGCCAGGTGGAGTTGTTTTGGCAGTGGAAGAGCTATGCTGCTGCTTCGGGCAGTTGCCATTCACCAACACACTCCCTTCCCTAAGTGTCATATCCACTTTTAGACATATGTGCTGCCAGAGCTCCTAGATTCCATGGCAGCGGAAAATGCCTTGGGCACTGAACTTGTCTTTGGTTGTGGAGTTTTGAGCGACTTGAGTGAGGAGCTCCATGTTCGTTTTGTGTGGGTGCTGAAGCTGCTTGTTTCCATCCCACTGGGCTCAATGGGCATGGGACCGGAAGAGACCCAACAGGGTTTCCTAGATAGCTGCCAGGACAGCTGATGGTATGTGAAGTTCATGAGGCAGGTGGAGTTGTTTTGGCAGTGGAAGTGCTGTGCTGCTGCTTCGGGCAGTTGCCATTCACCAACACACCACACTCCTTTCCCTAGGTGTCATATCCACTTTCAGACATATGTGCTGCCAGAGCACTTGGTTTCCATGGCAGCGGGAAATGGCTTGGGCACCGAACTTGTGTTTGGCTGTGGAGTTTTGAGCGCCTTGAGTGAGGAGCTCCATGTTCGTTTTGTGTGGGTGCTCAAGCTGCTTGATTCCATCCCATTGGGCTCAATGGGCATGGGACCGTAAGTGAGCCTACAGGGTTTCCTACATAGCTGCCAGGACAGCTGATGGTATGTGAGGTTCATGAGGCAGGTGGAGTTGTTTTGGCACTGGAAGAGCTGTGCTGCTGCTTCGGGCAGTTGCCATTCACCAACACACTCCCTTCCCTAGGTGTCATATCCACTTTCAGACATATGTGCTGCCAGAGCTCTTAGTTTCCATGGCAGCGGGAAATGGCTTGTTCACGGAACTTGTCTTTGAATGTGAAGTTTTTAGCGCCTTGAGTGAGGAGCTCCATGATTTTTTTGTTTGGGTGCTGAAGCTGCTTGATTCCATTACTCTATGCTAAATGGGCATGGGACCGGAAGTGACCCAACAGGGTTTCCTAGATAGCTGCCAGGACAGCTGATGGTATGTGAAGTTCATGAGGCAGGTGGAGTTGTTTTGGCACTGGAAGAGCTGTGATGCTGCTTCGGGCAGTTGCCATTCACCACCACACTCCCTTCCCTAGGTGTCATATCCACTTTCAGACATATGTGCTGCCCGAGCACTTGGTTTCCATGGCAGCGGGAAATGGCTTGGGCACCTAACTTGTGTTTGCCTGAGGAGTTTTGAGCGCCTTGAGTGAGGAGCTCCATGTTCGTTTTGTGTGGGTGCTGAAGCTGCTTGATTCTATCCCACTGGGCTCAATGGGCATGGGACCGGAAGTGACCCAACAGGGTTTCCTAGATAGCTGCCAGGACAGCTGATGGTATGTGAAGGTCATGAGGCAGTTGGAGTTGTTTTGGCACTGGAAGAGCTGTGCTGCTGCTTCGGGCAGTTGCCATTCTCCACCACACTCCCTTCCCTTCTTGTCATATCCTCTTTCAGACATGTGCTGCCAGAGCACTTGGTTTCCATGGCAGCGGGAAATGGCTTGGGCACTGAACTTGTCTTTGGCTGTGGAATTTTGAGCGCCTTGAGTGAGGAGCTCCATGTTCGTTTTGTGTGGGTGCTCAAGCTGCTTGATTCCATCCCACTGGGCTCAATGGTCATGGGACCGGAAGTGACACAACAGGGTTTCCTAGATAGCTGCCAGGAAGCTGATGGTATGTGAAGTTCATGAGGCAGTTGGAGTTGTTTTGGCAGTGGAAGAGTTGTGCTGCTGCTTCGGGCAGTTGCCATTCACCACCACACTCCCTTCCCTAGGTGTCATATCCACTTTCAGACATATGTGCTGCCAGAGCTCTTAGTTTCCATGGCAGCGGGAAATGGCTTGTTCACGGAACTTGTCTTTGAATGTGAAGTTTTGAGCGCCTTGAGTGAGCAGCTCCATGTTTTTTTTGTGTGGGTGCTGAAGCTGCTTGATTCCATCCCACTGGGCTCAATGGGCATGGGACCGGAAGTGAACCAACAGGGTTTCCTAGATAGCTGCCAGGACAGCTGATGGTATGTGAAGTTCATGAGGCAGGTGGAGTTGTTTTGGCAGTGGAAGAGCTGTGCTGCTGCTTCGGGCAGTTGCCATTCACCACCACACTCCCTTCCCTAGGTGTCATATCCACTTTCAGACATATGTGCTGCCAGAGCACTTGGTTTCCATGGCAGTGGGAAATGGCTTGGGCACTGAACTCGTCTTTGGCTGTGGAGTTTTGAGCGCCTTGAGTGAGGAGCTCCATGTTCGTTTTGTGTGGGTGCTGAAGCTGCTTGTTTCCATCCCACTGGGCTCAAAGGGCATGGGACCGGAAGAGACCCAACAGGGTTTCCTAGATAGCTGCCAGGACAGCTGATGGTATGTGAAGATCATGAGGCAGGTGGAGTTGTTTTGGCAGTGGAAGAGCTGTGCTGCTGCTTCGGGCAGTTGCCATTCACCACCACACTCCCTTCCCTAGGTGTCATATCAACTTTCAGACATATGTGCTGCCAGAGCTCTTAGTTTCCATGGCAGCAGGAAATGGCTGGGGCACTGAACTTGTCTTTTTGCCGTGGAGTTTTGAGCGCCTTGAGTGAGGAGCTCCATGTTCGTTTTGTGTGGGTGCTGAAGCTGCTTGATTCCATCCCACT
Organism: Ochotona princeps; assembly: GCF_030435755.1. Taxonomy (NCBI): domain Eukaryota; kingdom Metazoa; phylum Chordata; class Mammalia; order Lagomorpha; family Ochotonidae; genus Ochotona; species Ochotona princeps. The sequence goes on along the minus strand of NC_080832.1, from coordinate 148,404,964 downwards.
GGGCTCAATGGGCATGGGACCGGAAGACACCCAACAGGTTTTCCTAGATAGCTGCCAGGACAGCTGATGGTATGTGAAGTTCATGAGGCAGGTGGAGTTGTTTGGGCACTGGAAGAGCTGTGCTGCTGCTTCGGGCAGTTGCCATTCACCAGCACACTCCCTTCCCTAGGTGTCATATCCACTTTCAGACATATGTGGTGCCAGAGCACTTGGTTTCCATGGCAGCGGGAAATGGCTTGGGCACTGAACTTGTCTTTGGCCATGGAGTTTTGAGTTCCTTGAGTGAGGAGCTCCATGTTCGTTTTGTGTGGGTGCTGAAGCTGCTTGATTCCATCCCACTGGGCTCAATGGGCATGGGACCGGAAGTGACCAGACAGGGTTTCCTAGACAGCTACCAGGACAGCTGATGGTATGTGAAGTTCATGAGGCAGGCGGAGTTGTTTTGGCACTGGAAGAGCTGTGCTGCTGCTTCGGGCAGTTGCCATTGACCAACACACCACACTCCCTTCCCTAGGTGTCATATCCACTTTCAGACATATGTGCTGCCAGAGCACTTGGTTTCTATGGCAGCGGGGAATGGCTTGGGCACCTAACTTGTGTTTGGCTGTGGAGTTTTGAGCGCCTTGAGTGAGGAGCTCCATGTTCGTTTTGTGTGGGTGCTGAAGCTGCTTGATTCTATCCCACTGGGCTCAATGGGCATGGGACAGGAAGTGACCCAACAGCGTTTCCTAGATAGCTGCCAGGACAGCTGATGGTATGTGAAGTTCATGAGGCAGGTGGAGTTGTTTTGGCAGTGGAAGAACTGTGCTGCTGCTTCGGGCAGTTGCCATTCTCCACCACACTCCCTTCCCTAGGTGTCATATCCTCTTTCAGACATATGTGCTGCCAGAGCACTTGGTTTCCATGGCAGCGGGAAATGGCTTGGGCACTGAACTTGTCTTTGGCTGTGGAGTTTTGAGCGCCTTGAGTGAGGAGCTCCATGTTCGTTTTGTGTGGGTGCTCAAGCTGCTTGATTCCATCCCACTGGGCTCAATGGGCATGGGACCGGAAGTGACCCAACAGGGTTTCCTAGATAGCTGCCAGGACAGCTGATGGTATGTGAAGGTCATGAGGCAGGTGGAGTTGTTTTGGCAGTGGAAGAGCTGTGCTGCTGCTTCGGGCAGTTGCCATTCACCAACACACTCCCTTCCCTAGGTGTCATATCCACTTTCAGACATATGTGCTGCCAGAGCACTTGGTTTCCATGGCAGCGGGAAATGGCTTGGGCACTGAACTTGTCTTTGGCTGTGAAGTTTTAGCGCCTTGAGTGAGGAGCTCCATGTTCTTTTTGTGTGGTACGCAAGCTGCTTCATTCCATCCGACTAAGCTCAATGGGCATGGGACCGGAAGTGACCCAACAGGGTTTCCTAGATAGCTGCCAAGAGAGCTGATGGTATATAAAGTTCATGAGGCAGGTGGAGTTGTTTTGGCAGTGGAAGTGCTGTGCTGCTGCTTCGGGCAGTTGCCATTCACCAGCACACTCCCTTCCCCAGGTGTCATATACACTTTCAGACATATGTGCTGCCAGATCTCTTAGTTTCCATGGCAGCGGGAAATGGCTTTGGCACTGAACTTGTCTTTGGCCGAGGAGTTTTGAGCGCCTTTAGTGAGGAGCTCCATGTTCGTTTTGTGTGGGTGCTGAAGCTGCTTGATTCCATCCCACTGGGCTCAATGGGCATGGGACCGGAAGAGACCCAACAGGGTTTCCTAGATAGCTGCCAGGACAGCTGATGGTATGTGAAGTTCATGAGGCAGGTGGAGTTGTTTTGGCACTGGAAGAGCTGTGCTGCTGCTTCGGGCAGTTGCCATTCACCACCACACTCCCTTCCCTAGGTGTCATATCCACTTTCAGACATATGTGCTGCCAGAGCACTTGGTTTCCATGGCAGCGGGAAATGGCTTGGACACTGAACTTGTCTTTGGCCATGGATTTTTGAGCGCCTTGAGTGAGGAGCTCCATGTTCGTTTTGTGTGGGTGCTGAAGCTGCTTGATTCCATCCCACTGGGCTCAATGGGCATGGGACCGGAAGTGACCCAACAGGGTTTCCTAGATAGCTGCCAGGACAGCTGATGGTATGTGAAGTTCATGAGGCAGGCGGAGTTGTTTTGGCAGTGGAAGAGCTGTGCTGCTGCTTCGGGCAGTTGCCATTCACCAGCACACTCCCTTCCCTAGGTGTCATATCCACTTTCAGACATATGTGCTGCCAGAGCACTTGGTTTCCATGGCAGCGGGAAATGGCTTGGGCACTGAACTTGTCTTTGGCTGTGAAGTTTTGAGCGCCTTGAGTGAGGAGCTCCATGTTTTTTTTGTGTGGGTGCTGAAGCTGCTTGATTCCATCCCACTGGGCTCAATGGGCATGGGACCGGAAGTGACCCAACAGGCTTTCCTAGATAGCTGCCAGGACAGCTGATGGTATGTGAAGTTCATGAGGCAGGTGGAGTTGTTTTTGCACTGGAAGAGTTGTGCTGCTGCTTCGGGCAGTTGCCATTCACCACCACACTCACATCCCTAGGTGTCATATCCACTTTCAGACATATGTGCTGCCAGAGCACTTGGTTTCCATGGCAGCGGGAAATGGCTTGGGCACTGAACTTGTCTTTGGCTGTGGAAATTTGAGCGCCTTGAGTGAGGAGCTCCATGTTCGTTTTGTGTGAGTGCTGAAGCTGCTTGTTTCCATCCCACTGGGCTCAATGGGCATGGGACCGGAAGAGACCCAACAGGGTTTCCTAGATAGCTGCCAGGACAGCTGATGGTATGTGAAGGTCATGAGGCAGGTGGAGTTGTTTTGGCAGTGGAAGAGCTGTGCTGCTGCTTCGGGCAGTTGCCATTCACCAGCACACTCCCTTCCCTAGGTGTGATATCCACTTTCAGACATATATGCTGCCAGAGCACTTGGTTTCCATGGCAGCGGGAAATGGCTTGGGCACTGAACTTGTCTTTGGCTGTGGAGTTTTGAGAGCCTTGAGTGAGGAGCTCCATGTTCGTTTTGTGTGGGTGCTGAAGCTGCTTGATTCCATCCCACTGGGCTCAATGGGCATGGGACCGGAAGAGACCCAACAGGGTTTCCTAGATAGCTGCCAGGGCAGCTGATGGTATGTGAAGTTCATGTGCAGGTGGAGTTGTTTTGGCAGTGGAAGTGCTGTGCTGCTGCTTCAGGCAGTTGCCATTCACCAGCACACTCCCTTCCCTAGGTGTCATATCCACTTTCAGTTTATGTGGTGCCAGAGCACTTGGTTTCCATGGCAGCGGGAAATGGCTTGGGCAGTGAACTTGTCTTTGGCCGTGGAGTTTTGAGCGGCTTGAGTGAGGAGCTCCATGTTCGTTTTGTGTGGGTGCTGAAGCTGCTTGTTTCCATCCCACTGGGCTCAATGGGCATGGGACCGGAAGAGACCCAACAGGGTTTCCTAGATAGTTGCCAGGACAGCTGATGGTATGTGAAGTTCATGAGGCAGGTGGAGTTGTTTTGGCAGTGAAAGAGCTGTGCTGCTGCTTCGGGCAGTTGCCATTCACCAACACACTCCCTTCCCTAGGTGTCATATCCACTTTCAGACATATGTGCAGCCAGAGCTCTTAGTTTCCATGGCAGCGGGAAATGGCTTGGGCACTGAACTTGTCTTTGGCTGTGGAGTTTTTAGCGCCTTGAGTGAGGATCTCCATGTTCGTTTTGTGTGGGTGCTGAAGCTGCTTGATTCCATCCCACTGGGCTCAATGGGCATGGGACCAGAAGTGACCCAACAGGGTTTCCTAGATAGCTGCCAGGACAGCTGATGGTATGTGAAGTTCATGAGGCAGGTGGAGTTGTTTTGGTAGTGGAAGAGCTGTGCTGCTGCTTCGGGCAGTTGCCATTCACCACCACACTCCCTTCCCTAGGTGTCATATACACTTTCAGACATATGTGTTGCCAGAGCACTTGGTTTCCATGGCAGCGGGAAATGGCTTGGGCACTGAACTTGTCTTTGGCTGTGAAGTTTTGAGAGCCTTGAGTTAGGAGCTCCATGTTCTTTTTGTGTGGTATGCAAGCTGCTTGATTCCATCCCACTGGGCTCAATGGGCATGGGACCGCAAGTGACCCAACAGGGTTTCCTAGATAGCTGCCAGGACAGCTGATGGTATGTGAAGTTAATGAGGCAGGTGGAGTTGTTTTGGCACTGGAAGAGCTGCGCTGCTGCTTCGGGCAGTTGCCATTCACCACCACACTCCCTTCCCTAGGTGTCATATCCACTTTCAGACATATGTGCTGCCAGAGCACTTGGTTTATATGGCAGCGGGAAATGGTTTGGGCACTGAACTTGTCTTTGGCTGTGGAGGTTTGAGCGCCTTGAGTGAGGAGCTCCATGTTCGTTTTGTGTGGGTGCTGAAGCTGCTTGATTCCATCCCACTGGGCTCAATGGGCATGGGACCGGAAGTGACCCAACAGGGTTTCCTAGATAGCTGCCAGGACAGCTGATGGTATGTGAAGTTCATGAGGCAGGTGGAGTTGTTTTGGCACTGGCAGTGGAAGAGCTTTGCTGCAGCTTCGGGCAGTTGCCATTCACCAGCACACTCCCTTCCCTAGGTGTCATATCCACTTTCAGACATATGTGCTGCCAGAGCTCTTAGTTTCCATGGCAGCGGGACATGGCTTGGGCACTGAACTTGTCTTTGGCCGTGGAGTTTTGAGTGCCTTGAGTGAGGAGCTCCATGTTCGTTTTGTGTGGGTGCTGAAGCTGCTTGATTCCATCCCACTGGGCTCAATGGGCATGGGACCGGAAGTGACCCAACAGGGTTTCCTAGATACCTGCCAGGACAGCTGATGGTATGTGAAGTTCATGAGGCAGGTGGAGTTGTTTTGGCAGTGGAAGAGCTGTGCTGCTGCTTCGGGCAGTTGCCATTCACCAGCACACTCCCTTCCCTAGGTGTCATAACCACTTTCAGACATATGTGTTGCCAGATCACTTGGTTTCCATGGCAGCGGGAAATGGTTTGGGCACTGAGCTTGTCTTTGGTCGTGGAGTTTGGAGCGCCTTGAGTGAGGAGCTCCATGTTCTTTTTGTTTGGGTGCTGAAGCTGCTTGATTCCATCCCACTGGGCTCAATGGGCATGGGACCGGAAGTGACCCAACAGGGTTTCCTAGATAGCTGCCAGGACAGCTGATGGTATGTGAAGTTCATGAGGCAGGTGGAGTTGTTTTGGCAGTGGAAGAGCTGTGCTGCTGCTTCGGGCAGTTGCCATTCACCAGCACACTCCCTTCCCTAGGTGTCATATACACTTTCAGACATATGTGCTGCCAGATCTCTTAGTTTCCATGGCAGCGGGAAATGGCTTTGGCACTGAACTTGTCTTTGGCCGAGGAGTTTTGAGCGCCTTGAGTGAGGAGCTCCATGTTCTTTTTGTGTGGTACGCAAGCTGCTTGATTCCATCCCACTGGGCTCAATGGGCATGGGACCGGAAGTGACCCAACAGGGTTTCCTAGATAGCTGCCAGGACAGCTGATGGTATGTGAAGTTCATGAGGCAGGTGGAGTTGTTTTGGCACTGGAAGAGCTGTGCTGCTGCTTCGGGCAGTTGCCATTCACCACCACACTCCCTTCCCTAGGTGTCATATCCACTTTCAGACATATGTGCTGCCAGAGCACTTGGTTTATATGGCAGCGGGAAATGTTTTGGGCACTGAACTTGTCTTTGGCCGTGGAGGTTTGAGCGCCTTGAGTGAGGAGCTCCATGTTCGTTTTGTGTGGGTGCTGAAGCTGCTTGATTCCATCCCACTGGGCTCAATGGGCATGGGACCGGAAGTGACCCAACAGGGTTTCCTAGATAGCTGCCAGGACAGCTGATGGTATGTGAAGTTCATGAGGCAGGTGGAGTTGTTTTGGCACTGGCAGTGGAAGAGCTGTGCTGCTGCTTCGGGCAGTTGCCATTCACCAGCACACTCCCTTCCCTAGGTGTCATATCCACTTTCACACATATGTGCTGCCAGAGCTCTTAGTTTCCATGGCAGCGGGACATGGCTTGGGCACTGAACTTGTCTTTGGCCGTGGAGTTTTGAGTGCCTTGAGTGAGGAGCTCCATGTTCGTTTTGTGTGGGTGCTGAAGCTGCTTGATTCCATCCCACTGGGCTCAATGGGCATGGGACCGGAAGTGACCCAACAGGGTTTCCTAGATAGCTGAAAGGACAGCTGATGGTATGTGAAGTTCATGAGGCAGGTGGAGTTGTTTTGGCACTGGAAGAGCTGTGCTGCTGCTTCGGGCAGTTGCCATTCACCAGCACACTCCCTTCCCTAGGTGTCATATCCACTTTCAGACATATGTGCTGCCAGAGCACTTGGTTTCCATGGCAGCAGGAAATGGCTTGGGCACTGAACTTGTCTTTGGCCATGGAGTTTGGAGCGCCTTGAGTGAGGAGCTCCATGTTCGTTTTGTGTGGGTGCTGAAGCTGCTTGATTCCATCCCACTGGGCTCAATGGGCATGGGACCGGAAGTGACCCAACAGGGTTTCCTAGATAGCTGCCAGGACAGCTGATGGTATGTGAAGTTCATGAGGCAGGCGGAGTTGTTTTGGCACTGGAAGAGCTGTGCTGCTGCTTCGGGCTGTTGCCATTCACCAGCACACTCCCTTCCCTAGGTGTCATATCCACTTTCAGACATATGTGCTGC